>NC_139960.1:35703556-35848556 GCF_963454915.1 Gymnoscopelus microlampas | reverse complement strand
CACTTTGACTTTCACCCTGGTGGTGAGATTAGCTGCTTAAAGGGATAGTTCACCCCCAAAATGACTTTTCTATCGATTAGTCACCCCATAGAGACTTGAATTCATGTATATATTTTTGTTTTTGTCACATTCCCAAGCCAATAATTTGATGACCGGCAGCGGTTCCGGTAGGAGACACAAAGAGTATCTTTTGTGTCTCCTACCGGAACCGCTGCCTACCGGTCCGCTGGTCATTATTGGCTTAGGAATGCATGCATGCATTCTCTAACGCTGAACTTGAAAAGTGGTTAATGCTAAAGATGTATTTTAATGAATATATATATATATATATATTTTGACCCAATCTGTATCGTAGTTTTTTTTTTTTTTTGATACCTGTCACATCCCACAGGGGAACTTCAGATTTCAGCTTCACCCAGCCGAGTGCTGCCCAAACGAGGAGCGCGGAGGGGGCAAACAGGCGTCAAGTGTTTGGTCGGGAACATGTCGACACATTGCTGAGAGCTAGAATCGTACCGGAGTCCTATAGGCAGGCTCACTAACCATTCAGCTATGGCCGCCCCTATAGTTACATGTTAATACAATGTAACTGGTAAATCTGCAGTGGTTGGATGTGGTCTCCCTACTCTTCCATTGAGACATTTAGACACCTAATGGTTGACGATGTCAATAAAGTTATTTGCAGTAGACAGTGCACCAGATTGGACAGCTGCCAGCAGATGCATCGCTTTATTGTACTTTATTGTACTTCGGACATTGTTCTCTAGGGAGAGTGAGACAACGGACATAAAACATATGGATTGTAGCTCTATAATCCAATTTATAGTGGTACTAAAGTGCCGGCCGAGGTCAGTACTATAACTAACTGAAATGTACAGTATGTTGGGCCAGTGCAAGGTCTGAGAATGGACTTAATATCATTTTGGAGTACACTGTTATATTGTTGCTGTCGGGCAGAAAAACCTCTTATCTCCATATTCTAACTTTTTGTGTTTTTTCATAAATTAATACCCTACTTGGTCATACTACAGCGTCACACAAAAGCATCAAAAGTAGCAGATCTACAAGCTCGAAACGCGACGCGAAGCGACACGTTTTGAGCTTGTCTATCTGCTACTTTTGCTATTTTTGAATTTGAACCCTGAAAAGGAACGGTTTTGGACATACTGTATGAGGTTTCCACCACCTGACAGAGACATACAGAGATATACCGTATGTTTCATATCGAAGAAATACACCTACTGTTTGAAGTAGAGCCCATGTATTTTTGGTCCATGACAGTTTTGTTCAGCCTCATGTCAGAATCATTAGTTAGTGATGCATAGTTTTCTTAGTTTTCTTCTTTGGTCACAAAAGCTTGTTTCAGCATGTGGGTTTGCCTAGAGGCAGGAATAGATTAGGGTTAGTAACATTTACTCGTCTGCAGTCCAGTGCCAGAATAGATTTTTACTTTCTGATACAATCGATGTGAATTGGCACTGGAAAGTATGCTGAGCATTAGTCAGAGATTTCTACATGGCATGCAAGGAGTCAGAATGTTCTAATGAAAGCCATTGGCTTAGTTCCTGCACCATATTTATTTATGGAGCAGACAAATACAAATAGTGTTTAATAGTGTTTAGAGAAGTTGTTAAAAAAAACTTTATGTGCAATGGTTAAAGATTGAAAGATTATTATCTAAATGAACTATTGTTTATTAAAACAGACTCGAGTTCAAACATCAAGCATAGAGTAGTTATATCATTTTATGAAATGACAAATGGTGTCAAGCCTTCAGTTCTGTCCATCCCCATAACTGAATACCCACACCAGTTTGACATGCAGTGTCCAGTCAGTTTCCATGGTTACTCTCAATCAAACAATACAGAAAGGTAGACCTACTACACAAAGCAGCCTGTGTCAGTTGTACATTTAAAGTTGCATTCTTCATTGAATAAGCCATAGTGGTTCTCAAACGTTTTAATTTCAAGGACCCTCCATGGACATTTTTGGTTCCATTTGTAAACTCTTAGGGTGTGTAAATGGAGCTTAATCCAGTGTGTACAAATTTTGCAGTTACCATTGGAATAATCTATTGCTCTGGGGCTTTTATCGGCCTAAACCTGATTTAATTTTCACTTTCAAGTCTCGAGTCAAGTCTGGTCTTACAGCAGTCAAGTTGCAAGTAAGTCACATCTCACAGAAGAGCAGTCCAAGTCGAGTCTCTCAAGTCCAGTTTCTTGCGACTTAAGTCTGACTTGAGTCTAAATCTCTGCTAGATATTATTGGAATATTGCCAAAAGTCTATGTGGATGATGAGATATTAAAACTCTTTTCGATACACAGCCTGTTCCTGTAACATTCTCTGCATATATCTATGTCAATGAATGTTTACTTGTGTACGCGACTACGCGCGATTGTGTGTGTGTGTGCGTGCACGCACGTCCGCTCATAATGACGGTCCGCTCCCTGCTTGTCCACTAACTCCTAGCATGCGGAAGGACCAGACAATGGTAGATTGTGAAGGTTAATAAAGTTTCTTTGTTGGATTGAAACAATGGACTGCGGCAGTAGTTTATGGGCTGTGCCATCTAGACAGACCCCCGGCTCCGGCCGTCTGTCTGTTTATAGTTACAGCGAGGTCAAAAAGCTGCCACCACTCAATAGTCTTTGTTTTTTGTATAGAATGCGTGTGTGTGTGTGTGTGTGTGTGTGTGTGTGTGTGTGTGTGTGTGTGTGTGTGTGTGTGTGTGTGTGTGTGTTTGTGTGTGTGTGTGTGTGTGTGCGTGTGTGTGTGCGTGTGTGTGTGTGTTTGATTTCCGTATGTGCAGAATGTGACTGCATAAGGGTAAATTCACACTCTACTGTAGGTGCATTTTATGAAGGAAAAGTGCTGCCCATATGCATCTTTTCTGCTGAAAAATAAAAACAAAAAGGGGGATGGTATCGTGCTATCATACTTCAATATAACTCTAAAATACAGAATATTGACAACAAAGTTTTAAACTAGGTGTAGATGTGAAATGAATGAAGACAGAGCAACTGCATGGCATATTTAGATCGATCGTTTATGAGCTGTCAGGCGAACACCAACTTCCTCGTCGGCTGTCACCCCTCTCCTGTGAAAACAAGCCCAAAAGAAGCAACCAGTTTTACAACTTGAACTAGGCCTAGGCTACATTGTATACATTGAGTATTTGAAAATAGCTGATCTACAAGCTCATACGTTGTGACACGCTGTGACGTTGAGCTTGTAGATCTGCTATTTTTTTTTAAATAAAATTATAAGTATTTGGAATATCTTTTTAAACATTTCAACTGGCACAAAATATTTTCAGATGGGGGTCTGCGGACAACATAATTTCATTTGGGTGTCCTTGACCACTGGTTTAAACAACATTAGGAAGCAAGCCCAAATAAGCAACTACACCATGTCTGCTCATCCACGTTTTTTTCTCGGCCAGAATAAACGTATATGACCAGCATGAACGTGCAGGTTTCAGAGGAGAAGTGTGAAATTTAGTTTTGTGTTATGCAATGTTCCTGAAACCCTTCCGTTTTTTCTTTACACTGCAGATTCCTGCAGGCTAGAGTAATTTGTCTGTGCTGTGTGTACACCACAGTGTGCACACAGTAACTTTGAATACCTTTACACACAACGTCTGACCCAACTTATCTCCCAAAGTTAGTCTGTAGTAGTCGCTGCAATTCAGTTTAGTGTGCAGGGGGCTGCAGAGTAGAGAGAAAAAAAGACTTAGACACCAATACACATCTGCACGGGGTCTGTCTAACTGAGTTAAAATGTATATTCTATCAATAAATGCAAGTATCTATAATCTATCCCCAGTGAATAATGCATAAATATACCTCTATCGCCAATGAATATATGAATGGATATATATACTTGAACAGTGAATATGAGACTAATATTATGCAGTGTAAGCCGGCCTTCCCGTTTGCCTGCATATGTTGACATGTGTCAATATTTGTTGTCATGGCTGTGGATACAACGTGATTCAATAGGATATGCAAATGTCTCATGCATATTAATGAATCTCTTCGGAAGCATGCACATATGAATATAAACACGGAGCTGCACTCCTTGAGTTTTTTTGTTTTTTTTTGTTTGCTTTTTAATGAAATACAGATTTTCTTCTGCATTGCACAAGTGTACACACAGTCCCACACACACACACACACACACACACACACACACACACACACACACACACACACACACACACACACACACACACACACACACACACAGAGTGCATTCTGTACCGCACACATATGCACCCGTGCACTGAGATAAATGCCAAGTGAGGCACATTATTAAATCAAGAGTTCGAGATATGAGACTGCGGTGGCGTGTGGCAGAGTCACGGCTTAAATGTAACCTTTGAAAAAATCTATAAACACACTCAGAGAGAAAATCCAATACATGCTCATGTGGTCTTTTAGCATGCAGCACAACAGCCCACTGTATTGCTCTGAGCTCTGGTGCAAAAACAAAGTGCCCCTGTTACAGTACATGCGCTGTAATTTCACTGAGCAATGTTTGTTTCTGTGCAGCACTCTGTGCGTGTGTGTGTGTGTGTGTGTGTGTGTGTGTGTGTGTGTGTGTGTGTGTGTGTGTGTGTGTGTGTGTGTGTGTGAGAGAGAGAGAGAGAGAGAGAGAGAGTGTGAGTGTGAGTGTGAGCGTGAGCGTGTGCGTGTGCGTGTGTGTGTGTGTATGTCTACATATCAATGACTATGTACACATTCTGAATGTACTGTACATGGATGGGATTTTTGTGTTTTGTGGTTGTGTGCCTGCAATAGTTTATTTGTGCCTGCATGTGCGTGTGCGTGTGTGTGTGTGTGTGCGCGTGTGTGCGTGTGCGTGTGTGTGTGCGTGTACGTGTGCGTGTGCGTGTGTGTGTGTGTGTGTGTGTGTGTGTGTGTGTGTGTGTGCGTGTGTGTGTGTGTGTGTGTGTGTGTGTGTGTGTGTGTGTGTGTGTGTGTGTGTGTGTGTGTGTGTGTGTGTGCGTACATTTGTCTGTACATGCATGGATTTTATTCCATTTCAATGCTTATTAACGTGTGGATCCCTTCCCTTGCATATGTCATCGGCAGTTAGCTGGACAGATATGCTTAACTACATGAACTCAAGCATCCCTACTCCGGGCATGTTCATTATAGGCAAACATTCAGAAGAAATAGGTGATCATTTGCTGAAAATAGCTGATCTACAAGCCAGAGCCAAATAGAACAGCTATCCCTGGGGGACGCCTGGCAATGAAGTATACCGTACTGTATAGGGTTTAAGTGGTCAATTTTCCCTTCTACGACAATGTAGCACACTGAAAAAAGGCAGATCTACACGCTCACACTGCCATCACCTCTGCTATTTTCAGCACGCGATACCTTCGTACAGCAAAGTATAAATCACGTTATAGACATGAGTACCTAAGGGGTAAACAAACTGCTTCCCCCACAGAATATCAATGGTGCTTCAGTAACAATAACAACATCATGAGGCTTTTGTGCCCATGAAATGCTCAATGTAACAACTACGCTAACAACAACACAACGGTTTCAGTGACATCCTTGGATCCAGTCCAGGGACGTGCACAGATAGACTCTAGGTGGTGCTAGAGCACCTGCCCTTTGCCCTCTTGTTCAGAAGTGCCCTTTTGAAAAAAAGAAGAAAAAGTTTTTTTTTTTTTCAGTTTACAGCAGGGGTCTTCAACAGGGGGTCCGGGACCCCTAGGAGGTCCTCAGAGTTACTACAGGGGGTCAGCCAAATCTTTATGTGATATGATTTTTACCATAACCACTCGAAACCTAGCATCCCTTTTCTGAGGAGAACTTTAGCCAAAAATAACAGATCTACAAGCTCACGGGCTTGTAAGAGGTATAGGTGTAGAGGGAAAAAAGAGCAGACCAAGTAAACAAAAAAAAGTATAATTTATTTGAGCACCTGCCCCTCAAAATGTCTGTGCACACCACTGATCCAGTCAGATGGGATGTAGCTACTGTAGGCCTGACATCCACAATCGATGGCTGTATGTTTAATACATTAGCTTTCCCATGAATCCCCACAGGGGATTTAACACGGCTTTCCATACAAATGAGGACTGATGGAGTTCAGATACTCTGGTCTCAGATGACAGGTGTCACAACGCCGGATGGAACAAACTCTAAGCACAACGATGGAGGCTGATTGGAGACGGAGAAGACAAGATGGAAGGTGGAGAGACAGGCAGCATTGGTTCTCAAAGTGGGGCCCGGGTCCCCAGCAAAATGTGTTAATACAGCATCACAATCATTTTAACCACCTTTATCCATTTGTACGTTGGCTATTTTTTGAAACATTTTGAAAAATATTTTCAGATGGGCTTCCGCGACCAAATATATATCAATTTGGGGGCCTTGACATGAAAAAGTTTGAGAACCATTGGTATAATATATATTGTAGCCTACTATATATATATATATATATATATATATATATATATTATATATATAATTTATCTATCTAATTTCAGACAGTAGGCTACTATTCTTATTATACTTGTTATTATAATGTATGGTTTTGTCTTGCAGACCATGTTACACCATTAATATAATGTAATGTAATGTAATGTTATGTGATATAAATTATTATATTATGTTTTATTATATTATAAGTTGCTTAGCGTGAGAAGCTAGGATGGCACACTGTAACAGGAAGACTAACTCAAAAGGAGAGTAGAGAGAGAAAGCAGGAAACCACTATGGAATCTCCACACCCTGAATGTAGGGTGGAACCCTACATGCCCAGAGAATAGAGACCCCCCCCCCATCCCCATCACCCCCACCCACATGCCCAGAGAATAGAGAGGGCAGGGCACCCCCCCACACACACATCGCCCCCTCCCACCCAAATGCCCACAGTCTCTCTTCTCCCCTCCTCTCTCTCTCTCTCTTTTACTTTCGCCTGGACAATAATAGGGGCCACGGAGAGACAATGACCGAGAGGGAAAAGACCCCAGCCCCCTGTGTGACAGAGGGTGGTCTGCATGGGGGGCTGGGGGGGGGGGGGGGGGGGGGTGGTAGGTTGGTGGCTTGTCAGAAAAGGAGAGGAAGCTTTTTGAGGTTGAAGCATGTGAGGTTGAGGGTTGAGGGGGGGGGGGAGTTGAGGGAGGGGAATGTAACCATGTCGCATGGCGACACGTTGTTGTGAGCTTTATGCACAGCAGCCATATTAGAAGGAAATTGGGCCTCTTCCTTACTTCCTTCACAGGAGTTGCCAATGCTACTAATGAAGGCTCTGTTCCGTTTCATGTAGCACAGTGGTTCTCAAACTTTTTCCAATTTCAAGGACCCCCATAAGGGTCCATTTGGGGGGGGGGGGGAGTTGAGGGAGGGGAATGTAACCATGTCGCATGGCGACACGTTGTTGTGAGCTTTATGCACAGCAGCCATATTAGAAGGAAATTGGGCCTCTTCCTTACTTCCTTCACAGGAGTTGCCAATGCTACTAATGAAGGCTCTGTTCCGTTTCATGTAGCACAGTGGTTCTCAAACTTTTTCAATTTCAAGGACCCCCATAAGGGTCCATTTGGTTCCATTTGTACACTCTCAGAGCCATTTGGAACCCCCTCAAGGAACCATGAGGGGCCCTGGACCCCAATGTGAGACCCACTGGTGTTTCCAGTGAGCCAAACATGCACAACATCAGCACCCTGACTCTGTTTGACCAGAATGGAACAGAGCCTCAATTGGTAGCCTATTATTGGTAACACCTGTGAAGGAAGTAAGAAGAGGCTATTGTGGCTAATATGGCTGATGTGCATAGAGCCTATTGGCTATTCTTGTCCAATCTTGTCATGGGGGGTCCCTCCGTGGCACAAAATCTTTTCAGATGGGGGTCCGCAGCCAGATACATATGAATATGGGGGGTCCTTGGACATGAAAGTGGTTGAAAAGCACTGATGTATAAAGTCACTGAAAGGAGGTTGTCTGATGGGGGGAATAAGGGAAGGGAATGAAAGGAATGAGAATGAGAGCGGGGCAACGTGAGCAGAGGTTAGCGTTCAGGGGACCTCAGGGTTGCCGTCCCTTAGGGGCCCGGGGTGTGTTTTTTTACTCAAATACTTATCTGCCTGACTGCCTCTGAAAGTATTCCTGCTGAGGCAAGCAGAGTAAAACTCAGCCACTAACGAATGTGGGTGCGCGGGCGCGCACACGCACGCACGCACGCACGCACGCACACAAACTTCAATTCACAACAGCCTGTCATTCAAATATGGCTGTTAATAATTAAGGCCGAAGTGTGAATGTTTTCACACTGTTGATTTGACTGTAATGCTGATTTGTTTTCTGAACCATTCTTTCTGGGGGAATTATTTAAACATGCTGGGATTATTTAAACATTAGATTTGATGCGTCTGAGAGAACAGCCTCAGAAACTGAAAACCGTATAGGCCTAGCCTATATGAAATAAGTGTCCTTAGTGATGGAAGAAGTACTAAATTGTTACTCTACTACTAATACTCTACTGTAAAAACTGTTTGTTACAAGTACAAGTCTGTATTCAAAATGTACTTGAGTAAAGGTACAGACGTATTAACATCAAAATATACTTAAAGTACCAAAATATATACTATACTATACCCAGATAGCAAAGGATGGTTATTCAACGTTGAATTATAGTCGTTAGGGTTGATTTTTGGTTACGATTGAAGACTGATGTTTTTTCAACATTGAATCACTGTTGTATTGCAGTGCAAAATTCAATGATTGAAATGCCAATGGGAGGGGGGGCAACCCCCTCCTCCCCCTCCCCCCTCCTCCCATTTAATTATTGAAATACCAACATTGATTCAATGTTGAATCTACACTGTAAAATCCAATGGCTATCTATACTTAAATAAATAAGTTAGCTTTACTCCTTTGTTACAATACTAGGTTTAATCAAGTAACGTGTACTAAAAAATACAATTTACTTATTGTTATTAAGTAAAGACATCTTTGTTTAATTGCCCAGAATCAGTAACATTTAATTGCACTGTGTTTATTTTATTAGATGATGTTGTTACCTGACAATTAGTTGACTTTTGGTAAGAGAGCCTCACAAGTGTGGATACCACATGTCACAAATAAGTGACTGGCACTATGCCATCTAGGAGTAGGCAGGTTAGTAGTAAATTCCGTGCCTCAAAATAGAAATTTGAGAGCTTTTTGAAGTAAAAAAACAGCGGAGAAAATAGCGGACAGAAAAGATGGCTGCCGTTCGTATTTTGTCTGCTGCATTCAGGCTGCACTCAGTGCCATTCGGGCTCACTCGAACTAGCCACCTGATTGGCCAACTGTCGCTGTCAATCACAGAACGATGTGCGACGACGCTGATAGGCTCGGTTAGTTGGTAATTCCACTAGAAACCCCCACAATGGGCAATCAGGCCGGACTCACTCCTGAAATCAAATGGAAATGAGATTTCCGGAGGGAGAGTTTACCAGGCTACGGTCAAGTGGCCTTTCCCCTAAAATGATGAGGTACTTCAATACAACTCAGTGGAGTTCTGACAATCTGTCCTGCATAATATGTGGTGACGGTGTTGACATGTGACCCAGTGGCCAATGAGGCGTCTACTGTATGTCAGTGGTTCTCAAACCTATTAATTTCAAGGACCCCCAGCTTGATACAAATTATTCCACGGACCCGCATTTTGATACCATTTTCTATCTCTGGAAGTGTACAAAATGGAACCAAATGGACGTTCCGCAAGAGTCCCCCTGTACACTCTCAGAGTTACAGTCCGGTTACTCCTCGAGGACCCCAGTTTGAGAACTATGCCGGCATATACAGTATGTGTATGATGACCTCCACACATCCCTCTGGGCAATGGGAAAGATGCCCTGCACATATCCCTCTGAGCCATGGGAAAGATGTTGGTTGGAAACAGCTCTTTACTAGTTTACTAGTTTACGAGGCAACAAGTGGCTGAATGCATGCAGATTCAATTTAGTCATGTTTTCCAGTGGATTTTAATGTTTCAATAGTTTACAGCCATTTATGGACAGATTAATTAGATAAGACAGGTAGACAGTCACACTCATTGCACAGGTACGTCACTTCACAAAAATGTATTTGGTTAAATTGTGAAACTTCCCCTTGAGTGATGCTGTGAACTCTGGCTACAATATCACCTGTAATTTTATAACAACTTTCCCACAAGTTAATAGTGTTGATTGTTGTGATTATTAAGTTGAAATAGAGATTCATACATCTACTGATGAGCAACGTATTTATAATCATCATCTGTGCTTAAACTTTGATATCAGATTTTCTGTGTATGTGTATCAATCACCATTCCACCATTCTCATTAGTTATTTATATTTGGCATCTGAAAAGATCTACACGATTTATATGAAAAGAATAATCAAGCGTCTCTTCAAAATGTAAAGGTAGGCCAAACAGTTACAATGCAGCCTATAGCAAAGAGGAAAATAAGAAATGAGGAATTGTTGAATAAAATTCAGTTAAATTAAAAATAAGCTTAAATCTGTGTGCACAGACTGGCAACAAAGGCAACCTGACTTCAACTAAAAGCAGTGGTTCTCAAACCTTTTTTTAATTTCAAGGACCCCCATAACTCTGAGAGTGTAACAAACGGAACCAAATGGACCCTTACCATTTGGAACCCCGTCAGGAAACTCAGAGGGTCCTCGGACCTCCCTTTGAGAACTAAAGTATAACATCAGTTTAAAGATATGTTTTAGCATATCTTTAGTGCAACTTTTAGTATACTAAGTACAACTTCAGTCTTTCCAAAATAACACAATTTTAATTTGATTTATAAAAAGTACAAATGAGTATATTAAATATACTTCTGAAAAATTATATTTAGTATATTATATATATAAATATATATATATATATATATATATATATATATATATATATATATATATATATATATATATATATGGGCATGGAAAGGACAGAGACAGACAGATGGGTAAATGAGTACTTAAACATTAGGCTACTAAATATTTTTACAGGATCAAAAAATCACGGTCAATAGCACAACACATTACTAAAAGATAATGAAGATGGTGATCAGATGTATTGGTTCTCAGTCAATGTCACAACCAGCTACTGCACTCCATCAAGTTCCCAGGTGAACATCTTAGACCTGAAACAGATTCAGGGTGACACTCTGGATTGAAAGGAGAACTGGCAGTAGTGCCCGGCAAGTTGACTAATGATACTGGACTGTCTTCATTTCACCATTCAAGAGACAATTGGGTTTAGCATATATTTATAGGTTCCATTTAAACTAGGCTGTCTTCCACGGTGTCAGCTAAAAAACAATTATTATAGTTCACTATGCAAAATCTTGTTTCTAGATAAAGGAAACTTTTAACTTGAATTCGAACTTGGAAAGCCACTTTAAATAAGCTTTTTGAAACGCATATTGTTAGTTTTCACAGTGTTGCATCTTGGGTAATGTACATTACATGAATGATGCTCTCTGATTGGCTGGCAGGTCAACGTTCTTGTGAGAAGTGTTGCCATGTCCGCTTATTATAAGCGATTTGCATGGCCTTTTTCTGTAAAGTTGCTTGTAAATATTGGTAGTTGTGGGTGGTGTTTTTTGGCCTTCTTTCTAAAGTATAGTTGCTTATTTGGGCTTGCTTCCTAAATGTTTTTTATTATTATTTAAACCAGTGGTTCTCAAATAATTTCATGTCATGGAGTTTTGCATAATATCACAAAGGTTAACGGTCTCCTTTCTGCTGTTCTACTCTTTAGCCAGCAGGTGGAACTATAGCTCTGTATATACAGTAGAGTGGAGTTTGTGGATTTTGTGGAAATAAACCATATTTGTTCATAAGACCATGTGGGTGTTTATAATGAACATGCTTACAGCTCTGTAATGTTGAAGTGAAGAAATAATCTGATCTCATCCTGAATTAAATGGCTTCACCTGAAGGTATTTAGCAATCATTTGTACAATTCATTCAGTCAAGATGTTCAGTTAAATCATTTTGAAAATATTGTGTCATGCAGCCTGTTATTTATTTTATTATAATCATAAAGTATATTGTTTTTTTCCAAGGAAAAAAATATTAAAAGTATTTAAAATTATAAAGAATTTTCCCTTGAATCTGTTACTTTGCTTTCTTTTGCTTTTTTTTTTGCATAATCTATATGGGTCTAGGTGTGTGTTCTCTTCACACATTTACACCCATTCTATGGTATCTGTTTAAAGTGATGGGCTGCACGAGTGCATGCACCCCAGTGCATGCTGGGAAATGTGAATTATTGTTCTTATTTGTGTTATTATTTGAATATGGGAATGTGTACTGGGGTTATGTTATGGGTCATTGAGTTTAGTGTTTTGTTGTGGTGTTATTTGGTGATTTATGTTATTTTATGTAATGTGTTAGTAAAACCATGACAGTAAATGTCTGTTAGTTTGGTCAAACTCTCATCCCTATATCATCAAATTTTATGTTTGGGTAAATCAATGAAGGATATGCTGGCAAAAGTGGATAGTCTCAAATCTTTCATCCTCTATTATATAACTATTCATGTAAATACATTCCTATAAATTATGATTATAAACAATGTCAAAAGTATATTGAACATATTTATTTGAACTACTTAAAAATCCTCTAAATGGTAGCAAAGTTTGTGTGCACAGAATGTCAACAAAAGCAACCTGACTTAAACTACTGTAAAAGCACCCCATAACTCTGAGAGTGTAACACATGGAACCAAGGGTCCATTTGGAACCCGTCAGGAAACTCCAAGGGACCTCATTTTGAGAACTAAAGACATGGCTACAAGAAAAAAGAAAAATGCATGTGCTCAAAGGGATACATTATGTAATATCTGAGGTTGTTTACGGAACTATGGACAGATAAATGTCCCAAAATGTATGACAGGCACATTTCTGATCATCTGCATCATAACTAAAGTACTAGCATGTTTGCTACACTGCTTTCCAAGAAAGGACTGACTGATTAAAAGTGGAATGCTTAAACACCCTAGAAGACAGCATCGCACAGACTCCTAGCCTTGGATCAAGACATAGGCCTAGATTTATTTTATCGATTCTGACATTTGTGTTCTCTATGACGGTCTTGGTGACTTTCCACAAAATAATGTTTGTAGTTCCGTGTTTAAGGCCCAAAACTACATACTTTAGTTTTTCTTTTTACCGAAATCACAGTTCAAATTTCGTGATTTATCAGAATTTTGTCAAATCTACAGTGGGTGATGTCATCAAAGACAGTGAAGGCACATCTGAAACTGCTCAGAAGTTTTTACAGACATCATTTCTATTTTATTTATTTTTCGGTAGGAAAAATTGTCTCCTTTCACACAATGTGACTACCAAAACACTAATCAATAATCACTAGTCTAGTTTAACCCATTTAGACCGGGAAAGTATCGGTCCCATTTTAGATTTATTTGGCTATTCAAAAATAGCAGATATACAAGTTCATAGCTTGTATATCTGCGCGTATAGCTTGTAGATCTGCTATTTTTGAAAAATCTCGAAAATGCGTGCAAATCTTTGTATATATACATTTTTAACTCAAATCTTTGCTTTTGGGGATTCTACAAATGTCTTCTAAATCCTAACAGTTTTGTTTAAGAAAAAACATATGTTGCTATAATATCAGTGGTTCTCAAACCTTTTTCATGTCAAGGACCCCCAAAATGATATGTATTTGGCCGTGGACCCCCATCTCAAACTATTTTGTTAGATTTAAAAATATATATATATATTCAAAGATTTGCACAAACCTTGATTTATTTAAAACATAGCAAATCTACAAGTTCATAGCGCGGCACTCGGTGCCACGCTATGAACTTGTAGAACTTGTAGAAAGGCCATGGCCGTCGTTGCCCCTCAGTTTGGCCTTGTGCCCCTCAAAAAAATGGCATGCCCTGAGGCCACAGTGGCCTTAATGCCCCACCTGACTGTAACACTTTCTCTTCTGTTTCTTTCATGTCAATATGTAGACACCAGTGTCTCTTTCTTGTCAATATGTAGAAACCGGTGTCTCTTTCTTGTCAATATGTAGACACCGGTGTCTCTTTCTTGTCAATATTGTAGACACCGGTGTCTCTTTCTTGTCAATATGTAGACACCGGTGTCTCTTTCTTGTCAATATTGTAGACACCGGTGTCTCTTTCTTGTCAATATGTAGACACCGGTGACTCTTTCTTGTCAATATGTAGACACCGGTGTCTCTTTCTTGTCAATATGTAGACACCGGTGACTCTTTCTTGTCAATATGTAGACACCGGTGTCTCTTTCTTGTCAATATGTAGACACCGGTGTCTCTTTCTTGTCAATATGTAGACACCGGTGACTCTTTCTTGTCAATATGTAGACACCGGTGTCTCTTTCTTGTCAATATGTAGACACCGGTGTCTCTTTCTTGTCGATATGTAGACACCGGTGTCTCTTTCTTGTCGATATTTAGACACCGGTGTCTCTTTCTTGTCGATATGTAGACACCAGTGTCTCTTTCATGTCGACATGTAGACACCAGTGTCTCTTTAATGTCGACATGTAGACACCAGTGTCTCTTTCTTGTTGATATGTAGACACCAGTGTCTCTTTCATGTCGACATGTAGACACCAGTGTCTCTTGTTGATATTCTGAATTCTTAAGTCCCCATCTTTAAACCAATCCAGTAACTTTGATTGGTGCAGGACTGAGTATGGATCTGATTGTAAACACCATAATTCATGTATTTCACTGCAGATAGTGTACAATGTACATATTACATTTAAATTCAATTAATTCTTTCAATGGACTAAAATCCTGTTTTGATGGCCTTCCTGCCCTCAAAAAATGGACAACACCAAAGGTCAAGTGGCCTTGCCCCTAAAATGACAAAATTCCAGGCCTGCTGTCATTTGAACAGAAGACATGCATGTGGAGAAAAAAGGGTGAATTGTTTTTGTTTTGTTCACATTATATTACATTACATTACATTTCATTACATTACATTACAGTCATTTAGCAGACACTTTTATCCAAAGCGACTTACAATAAGTGCATTCAACATAGGTAGGTGTTACGGCCCTAGCCGTATGGTTATATTATGTGTGGTTATATTTTGGTTATATGTCTGTGCTATGTGTGGCTTGTGTTATATTGTTGTCTTTCTGTGTTCCATATAAGGTCATGAGTGGTGGTGGAAGCTGTGAGTCTGAGTCTGGGTGTGGTGCTGGTATGAGTGAGTGAGTGATTGACTTCCAGCTGTCCAGATTGACAGGTCCAGCCTCTGGCCCTGTTCTCCTGCTCCCATTCGTCGTCCCTTTGTCTCCGCCCTAGCCAGGGCTGGCTGTTCTCTGAAGCTCACCTACAAAAGCTCATTCTGCTCTGTCTGTCATGGGGACTGGTTGCTCTCATTTGAAAGAGCTGCAGAGATTCAATCCCTCTGTCTCCCCGAACCCATGTAGCCTGATCTGATCTGATCTGATCTGATCTGATTTGTTCTGTTCTGTTCTGTTCTGTTCTGTTCTGTTCTGTTCTGTTGTGTTGTGTTGTGTTGTGTTCTGTTTTCTTTGCCTTCTGTTTGTTCATTTGTCCATCAGTGACTTTTGATTCAATCAGTTATTTTGTTTGTTCTTTAGCTACTTTTGTTTGCTCTTCAGTTATACTTATTTCAGTTTCTTGGTTTAATCTATAATTTCATTATAGTTAAACGTGTTGCTTTTTGCCCAGTATTATTTTGAGTTAAGAATTATCTTGTATATATTTGTCCATTTCCATTTAATAATTGTATTTATCTATTCACTCGCCTTGTAGGGGTGTTTGGTCCTTTTGTTTGGTTTAACCACTTTGTTTTTGTACATTCTTTAGTTAGGTAAGTAAGTTTAGTAAATGTATATTTTTCTTTTGTTAGGTTTAGGTTAGGGGTAATTTTCTTTATTAGTTAGCCTTTTTACAAATGGAAACCGGCACCCTGAAGTTCTGGTGAAAAAAAGACAAAAAGAGTTTGAAATCTCTGCATAAAAAAAGGAAAATAAAATCAATTCATTTTTGAAAGCGACTTTGTCCTCCATTATTATGTCACCTCCCCTACCCTAGACAGGGGGTCGTAAGATAATTTGGGGGCTCGTCCGTTCCAAATTATAAAAAAATATCGATCCAAATTATAACATAATTTGGGGACTCGGCTCGGTTCAAAAGTTTTACCCCTGAAACGTATTCCTTTTTTGAAAATTACTTTTTTGAGGATTATTTGAATTTGGTTTAATTCGTTCGTTTAACAGGTTGCATGGGTTTGGTTCGGTCCTTTTGGGTTTCGTTCGATCTGGTGAGTAGTCAAACTTTGTTCCAGTTGTCTGTTTTGATTGGCAGGTTAGGTAGAGTATTTGATAAGTTGTAATGTCCGCGGTAGAAACAGATGAGGTTGCATTCACTTTCCCAACTTCTCCCACTCTAGACAAATTAGATAAATGCACCAAGATTGAGTTGAATTTGATCGCTAAAATCTTCAAAATTTCTGTCCCATCGGGTGCCAATAAGGCCGAACTAAGGTCTCATATAGAGGAAAAACTTACTGAAAAAGGGCTCATAGAGCGTGTAAGCATCGGGCTGGCGGAGAATATGGCTGGGCGTTCGGGTGAGAATGTGGAGGCGACTGCTGACACAGACTCCCCTGCACTCACTGGGCTTGAGGATGGAGAGGCTAGGGCCTCACCTCAGGACTCAGAAACAGATCCGCTTGTAGCTTGTATCAATGCTGGGGGGGACTCACATAGTCTAGGGCTGGCCCTCCGCCTCCGAGAGGTGGAACTCGCAACTAAAACCAAGGAGGTTGAGCTGATGCAACTCCGCATCAGGGCCGCAGAGCTCGACAGGTCACCTGCCCCCCAGCCCAGGATTTCGGGATGCTCTCAGGATTTCAACATCAGTAAGCATATTCCTTTGGTACCGCACTTTAAGGAGACAGAACTCGATTCTTACTTTGACACTTTTGAGCGCATTGCAACCACGGTGAAATGGCCAAAGAACATGTGGAGTTTATTACTGCAGTGCAAATTAGTGGGAAAGGCTCGGGATGTGTGTGCAGCCTTAACTGTTGAGGAGAGCCGCAAATATGAGGTGGTAAAAGAAACCATACTACGGGCATATGAGTTAGTGCCGGAGGCGTACCGCCAAAGGTTCAGGTCCTGTGAGAAAACTGCCAACCAGACTTATGTAGAATTTTCCAGGGAGAAAAGTGTCTTGTTTGACAAATGGTGCACTGCGAACAAGGTATTGACTATTCACCAGCTTCGTGATTTGGTATTATTAGAGGAATTTAAATCCTGTCTACCTGAGCGTATAGTTGTCTACTTAAACGAGCAGAAAGTGGATAATGTGGTTAAAGCTGCGGTGTGTGCCGATGAGTTCATTTTGACACACCGATCTGTGTTTTCTGCTCCCTCTGCACGCCGCAATCCTATGGGCGGCAGAGTGGGGGGGAATCAAAAGTTTTCTGTGTCAAAAAGCCCGCCTCGTTCTGGTTCTAATGTTGTCTCTGGTTCAAAGACTCATGATTGTTTCTATTGTCATGAAAAGGGTCACCTCATTTCGGCATGTCCCACTCTACAACGAAAAGAAACTCAGAGTCCAAAAAAATCAAAAGCAGTTGGGTTCATTCAGTCCATTCCTCCTCCACTATCCTCTGTCACAGGGGCGCCTGTGTCAGATGAAATCGAGGAATGTTTTGGACCCTTCCTTCTGAAAGGTTGAAAAACTTCCTCCACACTCTGGGAGATATGGTGAGGAGTATGTTGTCTCATTTTACGAAAAACAGGGTGTTTGCAAAGATGACTTTAAACTCTCCCCTGTGAAAACAGAAGAGGTGTTTAAAAAATTGAGTGCTCTTCATCAACACAGAGCCACAGGCCTCGACAATATCCCCCCCAAATTTCTAAAAGACTCAGCCGCCTCCATTGCTCCAATCATTACCCACATATTCAACCTCTCCACCACACAGGGACAGGTCCCCAACGACTTCAAAAAAGCAAGGGTGACCCCTCTGTTCAAAAAAGGAAACCAATTAGACCCTGGCAACTACCGCCCTATTTCTATTCTAAGCTCCATCTCGAAAGTCATGGAAAAAATAGTCTATGAACAGGTCGACAAGTATCTTGCCGAGAAAAATCTAATCTACAAATTCCAATCTGGCTTCAGAACAAACCACTCCACTGACACATGCCTTCTCTATTTGAACGACTCTATCAAACAAGAGATTGAAAAGGGCAAATATTGCGGCATGGTCATGCTGGACCTCCAGAAGGCTTTTGACACCGTTAATCACCCGATTATGATCAATAAGCTCAGAGCAATAGGTTTTGATGACACGTCAGTGAACTGGATGAGATCCTACCTGGAAGGGAGGGAGCAAGTGGTGGAAGTAAACGGCACCCAGTCCCCCCCCCTCCCAGTGACTTGTGGTGTTCCCCAAGGAAGTATACTAGGACCCTTACTGTTCCTGATATATGTGAATGACATGTCGTCAGCCTGCGACTGCAACCTGTTCCTGTTCGCAGATGACTCGGCCCTGCTAGTCTCGGACAGGGACAGGCTGCAGGTTGAGAAAACTCTCAGCTCTGAACTCAACAAGATCTGCATCTGGCTCTCCGACAACAAGCTCTCATTACACCTGGGCAAAACGGAATGCATCCTCTTTGGGTCCACTCCTAACCTCAGAAAGGCAGAGAGCTTCACGATCAAAGCGGGTGATGATATCATCAAAAGAAAAAACGAAATTACCTACCTGGGCTCTATCTTGGAGGCTGACCTCTCTGGTGACAAAAATGCTGAAAAAACGATCAAAACGGTCCACAAAAAAACACGCTATTTGCGGAGTATTGATCGTAAAGTCAGTAAGAAGACTCTGAAGACTCTTGCAGTGGCCCTCATACAAGGTCATTACGATTATGCATGTACTTCATGGTATCACAACACCACCAAGGCCTTAAAAACAAGGCTCCAAACATCCCAAAACAAACTTGTAAGGCTACTTCTTGGCCTCAACTACAAAATCCATCTAACCCCTGATCATTTTGATAGGATTGGATGGCTTAGGGTTGCGGACAGAGTACAGCAACTTGCTATGGGCCTGGTCTTCAAGATATATCACAACATTGGGATCCCCCTGTATTTGTCAAAATACTTCCAAAATGTTAATGATGTCCACGATCACAATACCAGAGGCAGCTCCACAAACCTTGTCCAACCCTTTTTTGGCTCAACAAAGGGAAGTAACTCGTTCTCATGCTATTCATCAAAAATGTGGAACGCCCTACCAAAAGGAGTAAAGGAGTGTAAAACCCTACTCTCTTTCAAAACAGCCCTAAAGATACACCTTCAGGAGGCTGCAATTGGAAAATGGCCCCTGTCTAAGTCCTAACCTAACCTACCCCCCTACCCCCCCCCCCCTCTCTCCTTCTCCTTTTGTACATATTTCTCACTCTTCATACCAGTAACCTGTAAACTGATTGTATGACATTCTATAGTAGTTGTGTATATCTGTCTGTCTCTTATATGTCATCATGATTTGTGTGCATGGGGAACTCATTTGAAACAAGCTCTGTGCTTTTATGAGTCTTCCAGTTTAGTAGACCTTGTATTGTGAATTTGTACTTCCATGTACTGTTGTTCTCATGTCTTACTAAATAAAGTACATCAATCAATCAATCAATCTGAAAGGTTCAGTGTCCCTGTCAGGTCAGGATATAGATCAGGTACCGATCACAATCCTACGTGATACGGGAGCGTCACAATCTCTCATTTTATATGATGTGTTGCCTTTCTCGAATAAGTCCTTTTGTGGATCTGATGCTCTATTGTTGGGGGTGGAGATGAATTCATTACGCGCTCCGTTGCACTCTGTGTTTTTGCGTTCGCCCCTGGTCTCCGGTTTTGTGCAGGTGGGTACTCACGCTCAGTTACCAGTCGGCGGCGTTTCGTTAATTCTCGGCAATGACTTGGCAGGGGAGAAAGTTTTCCCAACGCCGGAAATTGTCGAGAATCCTGTGATCGATTTGGATCAGTCTATGGGCACCTCGGTATTGTTCCCTGCCTGCGCTGTGACCCGTGCACAGGCAAGGAAGGGCTGTGATGAGAACATTAGTTTGAAGGACACTTTTATGTGTTCTGAGCAACCAGTGAATCTTCCTGCCGCCATGGTTAAGCAGAAGATGGTTGATGTGATGCCAATAAAGACTGAATTTGTGTTTGATGTCGATAAAGACGCGTTCGTTTCGGCACAGCAAAATGACCCATCCCTCGCTGTTTGCTGGGGGGCCGCTCATGCGCAGGATGCGCAGAGTGCGTACAGTGTAGTGGATGGCATTTTGTTGCTCACTTGGTTCCCGCCCGGCGCTGGCAACCTCGGGTGGAACTCCGTTCAGCAGGTTGTTGTACCTGAACCTTTTCGTTCTCTCGTTCTGAGAGAGAGAGAGAGAGAGAGAGAGAGAGAGAGAGAGAGAGAGAGAGAGAGAGAGAGAGAGAGAGAGAGAGAGAGAGAGAGAGAGAGAGAGAGAGAGAGAGAGAGAGAGAGAGAGAGAGAGAGAGGACTGTGTAGAGTCTACACTGTCTACACTGTAGACCGTGTTGGTGCTGCTAAATTTGTTACAAAACTTGATTTACTTAAAGGGTACTGGCAGGTCCCTTTAACTGGTCGTGCTTCAGATATCTCTGCCTTTGTTACCCCCGATGGTCTCTATCAGTATACTGTTATGCCATTCGGACTCCGTAATGCACCTGCTACGTTCCAACGGCTTATGCACAATGTGTTAGCTGGGGTGGAAAATTGTGAGGTGTACCTCGATGATGTTGTTGCTTTTTCTGATACGTGGCCTGAGCACATGCACACTCTTGGTTTAATCTTCGGCAGGTTGGCGGGCGCTAATCTGACTCTAAATTTGTCAAAGTGTGAATTTGGTCGTGCCACCGTTACGTATCTGGGAAAAGAGGTAGGTCAGGGTCAAGTTCGGGCCATCGATGCCAAGGTCAAGGCCATAGTGGACTACCCTGTACCTACGTCACGCCGTAGTCTCCGCCGTTTTCTAGGAATGTCGAGCTACTATCGTACCATCTGTAAAAATTTCGCTGATGTAGTTGCTCCCCTTACCAGTTTGACCAGTGTGAAAAAGCCTTATGTCTGGTCGCCTGCTTGCCAGCATGCTTTTGAGTCCTGTAAGGCTCTTCTTTGCAGCACTCCTGTCCTGGCTGCCCCAAACTTCAAAATGCCTTTTAAGTTGGAGGTGGATGCGAGTGGAAGTGGAGCCGGAGCAGTACTGCTGCAGGAGGATGACGTAGGTATTGACCATCCAAACTGTTATTTCTCAAAGAAATTGAATGCACCTCAGAGCAATTACAGTACTATTGAGAAAGAGGCTCTCTCTTTATTGCTTGCTCTGCAATTTTTTGAGGTTTACGTGGGATCTAGCCCATTGCCTTTAGTTGTTTATACTGATCATAACCCTTTGGTTTTTCTGAGACAGATGAAAAATTCGAATCAAAGGCTCATGCGATGGTCATTACTGGTACAGGATTTCAACTTAGAGATTCGTCACAAGAAAGGAGTTGATAATGTCTTGGCAGATGCCCTTTCTCGTGTTTATGCCCCAGCTTAAGAAACTTATTTTTTGGGGGGGAGGTTTTCTTTAAGGGGGGGTGTTACGGCCCTAGCCGTATGGTTATATTATGTGTGGTTATATTTTGGTTATATGTCTGTGCTATGTGTGGCTTGTGTTATATTGTTGTCTTTCTGTGTTCCATATAAGGTCATGAGTGGTGGTGGAAGCTGTGAGTCTGAGTCTGGGTGTGGTGCTGGTATGAGTGAGTGAGTGATTGACTTCCAGCTGTCCAGATTGACAGGTCCAGCCTCTGGCCCTGTTCTCCTGCTCCCATTCGTCGTCCCTTTGTCTCCGCCCTAGCCAGGGCTGGCTGTTCTCTGAAGCTCACCTACAAAAGCTCATTCTGCTCTGTCTGTCATGGGGACTGGTTGCTCTCATTTGAAAGAGCTGCAGAGATTCAATCCCTCTGTCTCCCCGAACCCATGTAGCCTGATCTGATCTGATCTGTTGTGTTGTGTTCTGTTTTCTTTGCCTTCTGTTTGTTCATTTGTCCATCAGTGACTTTTGATTCAATCAGTTATTTTGTTTGTTCTTTAGCTACTTTTGTTTGCTCTTCAGTTATACTTATTTCAGTTTCTTGGTTTAATCTATAATTTCATTATAGTTGAAGGAAAGGAAAATAAAATCAATTCATTTTTGAAAGCGACTTTGTCCTCCATTATTATGTCACCTCCCCTACCCTAGACAGGGGGTCGTAACAGTAGGGAACAAAACTACTAATCACCAGAAGTCCTAAGTGCATTCTCTTCTAAAACAAGCCATTTGGTTCCATTTGAACGCCCTCAGAGTTATGGGGGTCCTTGGAATCAGCTTGTGTAGGAGGTTAGAGTCTTTCGACACATCAGAAGGACAGAAGTTCTCGTGCTTGTGGTTATAACGTCCTTCACGCTCGGTCCCGTTCGTTGTCACTCAGGAAGATGATGTTATCTGGGAGGAACACAGGATTGATTGATCGTTTGGATACTTTATTAGTCTGAAATGTAAAACAGCACGAGGTACAGTCAGACATTAAAAGAGTAATTCACCAAAAAAACAATCTTATTTTCTATCAACTGTGTAGTTGACTCGTATTCCTGAGCCAATAATTTGATGCCCGGGTCATCAGTCAATAGGAGACTCAGTAGGAGATTCAATGACAATCTCCACCGGTCATCAACTGATTGGCTCAGGAATGCGACAAAACAATATTGATGTTCATGTTTGTATGAAGTGGTTTCCTGACCTGCTATGATGGTGCTTGCTGGCCTGTCGTCTCACTTGGTTCTTGTCCACATACTCTCCATAGTCCAGCTTCCCTTCCATTAGGACTCTGGCACTGTGACAAAAACACCACACCAAGATGAATTGAATACACAGCCACAGGACCACAATGGAAATGTCTTATCCTCTTAGCATCGCATTGCATATAATTGTACTACTGTACTCTTTGCAAACCGGTTAATAAAGTATTCATTTAAACACGACAGATATATTGAACGTGAACTGCTGTGGACTGACACTGAGAAATATTGGTTCTCAAAGTGGGGTCTGGGGACCCCTAGGGGTCCTTGAGGGAGTTCCATGGGGTCCCCAGCTAAATGATAGATATGGGAACCAAATGGACCCTTATGGGTCTGTAACTCAGAGCGTACAAATGAAACCATTTGGTTCCAGTTTTGCACTCTCTGAGTTAAATTAATATTGATTTTACAATATAAATTGGGGTCCCAGAGAATGAAATGCCATTATATGGGGGTTTGTAGCCTAAAGCATGTCAAACTGGGGGTCCTTGAAATTAAAATGGTTGAGAATCACTGCTAGAGCCGTAAAAAATCTTTTTCCATCTCTTATCCCTGGCATATTTTTTCAAATGGGGGTCCGCGGGCTAATAAGTGTCAATGTGGGGGTCCTTGGCACAAAAACGTTTGAGAACCACTGATCTGTGTAAACAACTACACTGTGAAACAAACCCAAATAAGCAACTACACTTTAGAAACAAGCCCAAATGAACAACTACACTTTAGAAACAAGCCCAAATGAACAACTACACTTTAGAAACAAGACCAAACTAGAAAAAGTGCTTCTCGGAGCACAAGTCTCCGCCAGGTCAGGTAGGTTATTATGGCCTCCTGGTGGCGCTATTATAGGCCAATGTGAAAAAGGTGCCATTTGTTCTTAGGCCTTTCAGGGCAATCGGACTGCATTCATGATTTGAGGCATTTTAGTTAGTAGCGACCACAATATGCAGTGAAATAATAATACGTGTTTCTTAAACTGTAAATTAGTAAGTTCCTTTTTAACCGTTTTAACTATTTATGAAATGACATGATAATACAATAAATCACAACAGGGAGTGAGGAGAGAGGGGTTTCACCGCCACGAAAAGCGCACACAAGGCACACACGCACTTCACTCACTGTAAGACACAAGAGAAAATGTTGAAATACACACAACACTGGGTTCTTCAAAATAATAGCATGCAAGCAGTCATGCACTAAAGATAAAACAAACCATGCACTAAAGATAAAACAAACCCCAATACTACAGCCTATCACCCGTGACCACCCACCTGTCGGGACCACCCGTATTACTGGTACGGCCGGAGCCAAATATACCTCAGTTTACCTCAGTGAGAACAGTTGGTTTGCACAACAAAAATAAACAAAAATAAACCTAAATGAAATAAGCAAATCAAATAATAACCAAAGTAATAAGGACAAAAACAGCAGAGGCAAACAGAGCTTCTCCTAACAAAACAAAAGGACATAATTAATAAACTGGTCAATGACTTAAGATAAAAACTACAATGTGCGCAGCGCGACTGCCTTACCTCTATTAACAGATACAGTGGCACAGACTGGACAGACACGGACACACAGCACGCCACGCACACCGGGAGCACCTCCGTTTACAACAAAAACAGGTCGGGGAGGGGGGGAGCAGTGAGCACCTGCAGAGTTATTATATACATATGTGCAATTTCAAAACTTCAAATGTCCTGCCATCGCCAAGACAGTACATTTTCAGGGGATTCCCAGGGCAATAAGAGGGACAAAGAAGGGCATTTAAAATGCTGAATTATTTTGATGATCACTGCTTTTATGATGCTAATTCATTTGAGCAACTGGTCAAGGACCTCTTCAAATCACCTTTAACCTCATAATGAGTCTGACACCTTCTTCAACACACATTCTTTTGTTCTCATGTATATGGATGTCTGTTGAAGGGAAAAACGGGGGTGTGTAGTGACAACTTCTTTTCAGGGGCAAAACAGTGCATTTTTAAGGGCAGAAAAGGGAGGAAAAAAATGCATTTTCAGGGCACTTTCAGGGAAAGAACAGTAACGTGTGAAGTTTTGAAGTGGCACATCTGTATATATGTATGTATGTATGTATGTATGTATGTATGTATGTATGTATGTATGTGTGTGTGTGTGTGTGTGTGTGTGTGTGTGTGTGTGTGTGTGTGTGTGTGTGTGTGTGTGTGTGTGTGTGTGTGTGTGTGTGTGTGTGTGTGTACACACACACACACACACACATATATATATATATATATATATATATATATATATATATGTATATGTGTATATATATATATGTATATATATATATATATATATATATATATATGTATATATATACGTATATATGTATATATATATATATATATATATATATATACGTACATACATACATACATACATACATATATATATATATATATATAACTAAAAGGAAAAAACCTCCAAAAGAAGGGACCGCACAACTCCAGGACTGATTTTGCTTTCTTTATTTGCACAACGCGTTTCGCTTGTTTGCTTCTTCAGGTGCTT
Source organism: Gymnoscopelus microlampas (assembly GCF_963454915.1). NCBI lineage: Eukaryota > Metazoa > Chordata > Actinopteri > Myctophiformes > Myctophidae > Gymnoscopelus > Gymnoscopelus microlampas. The sequence goes on along the minus strand of NC_139960.1, from coordinate 35,823,113 downwards.
CAGGAGCACCTGAAGAAGCAAACAAGCGACTTTAACTGATTAATTTAGATTAATTAATTACAGAAAATTAACGCGATTACATTTTTTTATCGCATTTTAATCGCGCTTAGTTTATGCACCACAGCTCACTGGACGAGTTTCAGGTGTACCGATCATACCAGTGCACCAACCAACAGCCAACACACCCCAGTGCACGCAATGGGACAAGAAGCCGATCAGACTGCTTTGCTTGGCCCAGTGGATGGGAAATTTAGATTTAAAAAACTCTCTGATGGAAGCGTGGATAAAAACACGGTTGTATGCAGAACAATTTTTTGTTGCTTAAACTTATGTATTCACTCATTGATTCACTCATATACCAAAATCTGTTTTAACTGAAAAGAAATTGCTTCTCAGGTCAAATATTGATATGCGATTAAACATGCGATTAATTTAGATTAATTAATTACAAAGCCTCTAATTAATTAGATTAATTGTTTTAATCGAGTCCCATTATATATATATATATATATATATATATATATAACCCCACATATGGACACAGGACACAGGCAGATACCGAGTTCTCTATATATGGCTTAGACACAGACAGACAGATAGGTAAATGAGTACTTAAGCATTAGGCTACTAAATATTTTTACAGTTAGGATCAGATTTAGTACTCAGTCAATATCACTTAAAAGATATTGAAGATGGTGATCAGAGTCACGAGCTGCCCACCTTCAGTCAATGTCACAACCAGTACTGTACTCCATCAGGTTCCCAGCAGTACACCTTACACCTGACTTAGATTCAGGGTTGTCAGTGACACACTGGGCCGACAGGAGAACAGGAAGATGAAACTGGCAGGGTGACTGCTAAGGGCATATCATCATTTCTCCATTCAACAGATAGATAGGTTCCAGCATATACTTAAAGGTCCCATTTGCAATACGCTGTCTTCCACGGTCTCAGCTAAAAAACAATTATTATAGTTCACTATGCAAAAACGTATTTCTAGATAAAGGAAACTTTTATCTTGAATTTGAACTTGGAAAGCCACTTTAGTGTATTGTTATTTAAGCTTTTATTAAACGCATATTGTTACTTTCCATAGCGTTGCATCTTGGGTAATGTTCATTACATGAATGTTGCTCTCTGATTGGCTGGCAGGTCAACGTTTTGTGAGCAGTGTTGCCATGTCAGCTTATTATAAGTGACTTGCATGGCCTTTTTCTGTAAAGTTGCTTGTAAATATTGGTAGTTGCGGGTGGCGTTTTTTTTGGCCTTGTTTCTAAAGTGTAGTTGCTTATTTGAGCTTGCTTCCTAAATGTTTTTTTATTATTATTTAAACCAGTGGTTCTCAAAGATTTTCATGTCATGGACCCACAAATTATATTGTATTGTATGTCCCTAACCCCCATCAAATGTTCTGTGCCAGGGTGCTCTGTACCAGATTTGTGTTTTTAGATCGGCTATTTTCAAAAGGCCAATGTATATAGGTTAAAAGTGCTTTCTTAACGCTCTCCTTTCTGCTGTTCTACTCTTTAGCCAGCAGGTGGAACTATAGCTCTGTACAGTAGAATGGAGTTTGTGGATTTTGTGGAAATAAACCATATTTGTTCATAGACCATGTGGGTGTTTATAATTAACGTGTGTGTGTGTTTGTGTGTGTGTGTGTGTGTGTGTGTGTGTGTGTGTGTGTGTGTGTGTGTGTGTGTGTGTGTGTGTGTGTGTGTGTGTGTGTGTGTGTGTGTGTGTGTGTGTGTGTGTGTGTGTGTGTGTGTGTGCTTGTGCGTGCGCGTGTTAGTCCGGTGGGGGAAACTGGATGTGTTTGTTTTATGTGAATCGTATGGTATGCTATGAGAGCTTACTGAATGGTTGTTTCCATGTTATTGAAAGAGGAGTATGGTTGGGCTGTTGGTTGTAGGCCTATTGCTTATTGTGAGGGATAGATTAAATTGGTGAAAATTACTGTTGATGTTCAAGTTAAGAGAGTTAAGGTAGGCCTATTGTATCTAAGAGACATATTGCTTTGTTATATGGCATTGAATTTGGCTTTTTATTATTCAATTGATCATCAATAGGCCGTCATGGGAGTGATGCATTGGAGTGGGATAAGGTAATTTTATAGGGAACAATAGCCTGGGATGTAGGCCTACACTCAAGTTGCTCCAATTTCGCTGGCTGGCCCAGAGAATGAGAGCATGTTGTCTTCTTTAAAATGGACCAATGTCCGACTTTATTTGAATTTAATTTCTGTGGAAGCATAGTGTTACTTGTCCATGTTATTTTTTAGGTCTGCCTATAATGCGTTATGTCTGTGTGATTTAATTCATGGATGTGTTGCATGTAGGCTGACTGAGGTGTGATATGAGGAACAGAGCAAGTTGAGACTAATTGTTTGATGATAACTAAATAGTGAATGATAGGAGAAATTTGGTGAAAATTATTGCCTGCTTAAGTACACAAATAAGATATTTTCCCCATAATATCTGAATGGTGTACGAAAGTGGTGCTATAAGTGGCCTTAAAACCTTACTAAAACTATAAATTAAAATTGTTTAATACCCGTGAATATTTGATGGGGCACACCGCCCAACCATTCGAGACTATTTCGGTCCCTTTAAACTGACGGACGACCACTGGTGGATGAGATGAATTATCACACCCTTCAGTAACCTATTTAGATTGATATGTTAAAAGCAAAGTAGATATTTTTGAATAGATTAAACCTGAATTTGAATGACAATTTATGAACAGTTAATCAGTCTATGTTACTATTTTAATGACACGAATGTGTATGATTTGAAGCTACAGACGTGTAATTATACTCGATTTTTGTGATGTACCACTGATGAACAATAAGTTAAAATACGTTTTTTTCAGAAAATTAACGCGATTAAAAAAAATTATCGCATTTTAATCGCGCTTAGTTTATGCACCACAGCTCACTGGACGAGTTTCAGGTGTACCGATCATACCAGTGCACCAACCAACAGCCAACACACCCCAGTGCACGCAATGGGACAAGAAGCCGATCAGACTGCTTTGCTTGGCCCAGTGGATGGGAAATTTAGATTTAAAAAACTCTCTGATGGAAGCGTGGATAAAAACACGGTTGTATGCAGAACATTTTTTTGTTGCTTAAACTTATGTATTCACTCATTGATTCACTCATATACCAAAATCTGTTTTAACTGAAAAGAAATTGCTTCTCAGGTCAAATATTGATATGCGATTAAACATGCGATTAATTTAGATTAATTAATTACAAAGCCTCTAATTAATTAGATTAATTGTTTTAATCGAGTCCCATTATATATATATATATATATATATATATATAACCCCACATATGGACACAGGACACAGGCAGATACCGAGTTCTCTATATATGGCTTAGACACAGACAGACAGATAGGTAAATGAGTACTTAAGCATTAGGCTACTAAATATTTTTACAGTTAGGATCAGATTTAGTACTCAGTCAATATCACTTAAAAGATATTGAAGATGGTGATCAGAGTCACGAGCTGCCCACCTTCAGTCAATGTCACAACCAGTACTGTACTCCATCAGGTTCCCAGCAGTACACCTTACACCTGAATTAGATTCAGGGTTGTCAGTGACACACTGGGCCGACAGGAGAACAGGAGGCTGGAACTGGCAGGGTGACTGCTAAGGGCATATCATCATTTCTCCATCCAACAGACACATAGGTTCCAGCATATACTTAAAGGTCCCATTTGCAATACGCTGTCTTCCACGGTCTCAGCTAAAAAAACAATTATTATAGTTCACTATGCAAAAACGTATTTCTAGATAAAGGAAACTTTTATCTTGAATTTGAACTTGGAAAGCCACTCTAGTGTATTGTTATTTAAGCTTTTATTAAACGCATATTGTTACTTTCCATAGCGTTGCATCTTGGGTAATGTTCATTACATGAATGTTGCTCTCTGATTGGCTGGCAGGTCAACGTTTTGTGAGCAGTGTTGCCATGTCAGCTTATTATAAGTGACTTGCATGGCCTTTTTCTGTAAAGTTGCTTGTAAATATTGGTAGTTGCGGGTGGCGTTTTTTTTTGGCCTTGTTTCTAAAGTGTAGTTGCTTATTTGAGCTTGCTTCCTAAATGTTTTTTTATTATTATTTAAACCAGTGGTTCTCAAAGATTTTCATGTCATGGACCCACAAATTATATTGTATTGTATGTCCCTAACCCCCATCAAATGTTCTGTGCCAGGGTGCTCTGTACCAGATTTGTGTTTTTAGATCGGCTATTTTCAAAAGGCCAATGTATATAGGTTAAAAGTGCTTTCTTAACGCTCTCCTTTCTGCTGTTCTACTCTTTAGCCAGCAGGTGGAACTATAGCTCTGTACAGTAGAATGGAGTTTGTGGATTTTGTGGAAATAAACCATATTTGTTCATAGACCATGTGGGTGTTTATAATTAACGTGTGTGTGTGTTTGTGTGTGTGTGTGTGTGTGTGTGTGTGTGTGTGTGTGTGTGTGTGTGTGTGTGTGTGTGTGTGTGTGTGTGTGTGTGTGTGTGTGTGCTTGTGCGTGCGCGTGTTAGTCCGGTGGGGGAAACTGGATGTGTTTGTTTTATGTGAATCGTATGGTATGCTATGAGAGCTTACTGAATGGTTGTTTCCATGTTATTGAAAGAGGAGTATGGTTGGGCTGTTGGTTGTAGGCCTATTGCTTATTGTGAGGGATAGATTAAATTGGTGAAAATTACTGTTGATGTTCAAGTTAAGAGAGTTAAGGTAGGCCTATTGTATCTAAGAGACATATTGCTTTGTTATATGGCATTGAATTTGGCTTTTTATTATTCAATTGATCATCAATAGGCCGTCATGGGAGTGATGCATTGGAGTGGGATAAGGTAATTTTATAGGGAACAATAGCCTGGGATGTAGGCCTACACTCAAGTTGCTCCAATTTCGCTGGCTGGCCCAGAGAATGAGAGCATGTTGTCTTCTTTAAAATGGACCAATGTCCGACTTTATTTGAATTTAATTTCTGTGGAAGCATAGTGTTACTTGTCCATGTTATTTTTTAGGTCTGCCTATAATGCGTTATGTCTGTGTGATTTAATTCATGGATGTGTTGCATGTAGGCTGACTGAGGTGTGATATGAGGAACAGAGCAAGTTGAGACTAATTGTTTGATGATAACTAAATAGTGAATGATAGGAGAAATTTGGTGAAAATTATTGCCTGCTTAAGTACACAAATAAGATATTTTCCCCATAATATCTGAATGGTGTACGAAAGTGGTGCTATAAGTGGCCTTAAAACCTTACTAAAACTATAAATTAAAATTGTTTAATACCCGTGAATATTTGATGGGGCACACCGCCCAACCATTCGAGACTATTTCGGTCCCTTTAAACTGACGGACGACCACTGGTGGATGAGATGAATTATCACACCCTTCAGTAACCTATTTAGATTGATATGTTAAAAGCAAAGTAGATATTTTTGAATAGATTAAACCTGAATTTGAATGACAATTTATGAACAGTTAATCAGTCTATGTTACTATTTTAATGACACGAATGTGTATGATTTGAAGCTACAGACGTGTAATTATACTCGATTTTTGTGATGTACCACTGATGAACAATAAGTTAAAATACGTTTTTTTCAGAAAATTAACGCGATTAAAAAAAATTATCGCATTTTAATCGCGCTTAGTTTATGCACCACAGCTCACTGGACGAGTTTCAGGTGTACCGATCATACCAGTGCACCAACCAACAGCCAACACACCCCAGTGCACGCAATGGGACAAGAAGCCGATCAGACTGCTTTGCTTGGCCCAGTGGATGGGAAATTTAGATTTAAAAAACTCTCTGATGGAAGCGTGGATAAAAACACGGTTGTATGCAGAACAATTTTTTGTTGCTTAAACTTATGTATTCACTCATTGATTCACTCATATACCAAAATCTGTTTTAACTGAAAAGAAATTGCTTCTCAGGTCAAATATTGATATGCGATTAAACATGCGATTAATTTAGATTAATTAATTACAAAGCCTCTAATTAATTAGATTAATTGTTTTAATCGAGTCCCATTATATATATATATATATATATATATATATATATATATATAACCCCACATATGGACACAGGACACAGGCAGATACCGAGTTCTCTATATATGGCTTAGACACAGACAGACAGATAGGTAAATGAGTACTTAAGCATTAGGCTACTAAATATTTTTACAGTTAGGATCAGATTTAGTACTCAGTCAATATCACTTAAAAGATATTGAAGATGGTGATCAGAGTCACGAGCTGCCCACCTTCAGTCAATGTCACAACCAGTACTGTACTCCATCAGGTTCCCAGCAGTACACCTTACACCTGAATTAGATTCAGGGTTGTCAGTGACACACTGGGCCGACAGGAGAACAGGAGGCTGGAACTGGCAGGGTGACTGCTAAGGGCATATCATCATTTCTCCATCCAACAGACACATAGGTTCCAGCATATACTTAAAGGTCCCATTTGCAATACGCTGTCTTCCACGGTCTCAGCTAAAAAAACAATTATTATAGTTCACTATGCAAAAACGTATTTCTAGATAAAGGAAACTTTTATCTTGAATTTGAACTTGGAAAGCCACTCTAGTGTATTGTTATTTAAGCTTTTATTAAACGCATATTGTTACTTTCCATAGCGTTGCATCTTGGGTAATGTTCATTACATGAATGTTGCTCTCTGATTGGCTGGCAGGTCAACGTTTTGTGAGCAGTGTTGCCATGTCAGCTTATTATAAGTGACTTGCATGGCCTTTTTCTGTAAAGTTGCTTGTAAATATTGGTAGTTGCGGGTGGCGTTTTTTTTTGGCCTTGTTTCTAAAGTGTAGTTGCTTATTTGAGCTTGCTTCCTAAATGTTTTTTTATTATTATTTAAACCAGTGGTTCTCAAAGATTTTCATGTCATGGACCCACAAATTATATTGTATTGTATGTCCCTAACCCCCATCAAATGTTCTGTGCCAGGGTGCTCTGTACCAGATTTGTGTTTTTAGATCGGCTATTTTCAAAAGGCCAATGTATATAGGTTAAAAGTGCTTTCTTAACGCTCTCCTTTCTGCTGTTCTACTCTTTAGCCAGCAGGTGGAACTATAGCTCTGTACAGTAGAATGGAGTTTGTGGATTTTGTGGAAATAAACCATATTTGTTCATAGACCATGTGGGTGTTTATAATTAACGTGTGTGTGTGTTTTTGTGTGTGTGTGTGTGTGTGTGTGTGTGTGTGTGTGTGTGTGTGTGTGTGTGTGTGTGTGTGTGTGTGTGTGTGTGTGTGTGTGTGTGTGTGTGTGTGTGCTTGTGCGTGCGCGTGTTAGTCCGGTGGGGGAAACTGGATGTGTTTGTTTTATGTGAATCGTATGGTATGCTATGAGAGCTTACTGAATGGTTGTTTCCATGTTATTGAAAGAGGAGTATGGTTGGGCTGTTGGTTGTAGGCCTATTGCTTATTGTGAGGGATAGATTAAATTGGTGAAAATTACTGTTGATGTTCAAGTTAAGAGAGTTAAGGTAGGCCTATTGTATCTAAGAGACATATTGCTTTGTTATATGGCATTGAATTTGGCTTTTTATTATTCAATTGATCATCAATAGGCCGTCATGGGAGTGATGCATTGGAGTGGGATAAGGTAATTTTATAGGGAACAATAGCCTGGGATGTAGGCCTACACTCAAGTTGCTCCAATTTCGCTGGCTGGCCCAGAGAATGAGAGCATGTTGTCTTCTTTAAAATGGACCAATGTCCGACTTTATTTGAATTTAATTTCTGTGGAAGCATAGTGTTACTTGTCCATGTTATTTTTTAGGTCTGCCTATAATGCGTTATGTCTGTGTGATTTAATTCATGGATGTGTTGCATGTAGGCTGACTGAGGTGTGATATGAGGAACAGAGCAAGTTGAGACTAATTGTTTGATGATAACTAAATAGTGAATGATAGGAGAAATTTGGTGAAAATGATTGCCTGCTTAAGTACACAAATAAGATATTTTCCCCATAATATCTGAATGGTGTACGAAAGTGGTGCTATAAGTGGCCTTAAAACCTTACTAAAACTATAAATTAAAATTGTTTAATACCCGTGAATATTTGATGGGGCACACCGCCCAACCATTCGAGACTATTTCGGTCCCTTTAAACTGACGGACGACCACTGGTGGATGAGATGAATTATCACACCCTTCAGTAACCTATTTAGATTGATATGTTAAAAGCAAAGTAGATATTTTTGAATAGATTAAACCTGAATTTGAATGACAATTTATGAACAGTTAATCAGTCTATGTTACTATTTTAATGACACGAATGTGTATGATTTGAAGCTACAGACGTGTAATTATACTCGATTTTTGTGATGTACCACTGATGAACAATAAGTTAAAATACGTTTTTTTCAGAAAATTAACGCGATTAAAAAAAATTATCGCATTTTAATCGCGCTTAGTTTATGCACCACAGCTCACTGGACGAGTTTCAGGTGTACCGATCATACCAGTGCACCAACCAACAGCCAACACACCCCAGTGCACGCAATGGGACAAGAAGCCGATCAGACTGCTTTGCTTGGCCCAGTGGATGGGAAATTTAGATTTAAAAAACTCTCTGATGGAAGCGTGGATAAAAACACGGTTGTATGCAGAACAATTTTTTGTTGCTTAAACTTATGTATTCACTCATTGATTCACTCATATACCAAAATCTGTTTTAACTGAAAAGAAATTGCTTCTCAGGTCAAATATTGATATGCGATTAAACATGCGATTAATTTAGATTAATTAATTACAAAGCCTCTAATTAATTAGATTAATTGTTTTAATCGAGTCCCATTATATATATATATATATATATATATATATATATATATATATATATATATATATATATATAACCCCACATATGGACACAGGACACAGGCAGATACCGAGTTCTCTATATATGGCTTAGACACAGACAGACAGATAGGTAAATGAGTACTTAAGCATTAGGCTACTAAATATTTGTACAGTTAGGATCAGATTTAGTACTCAGTCAATATCACTTAAAGATATTGAAGATAGTGATCAGAGTCACGAGCTGCCCACCTTCAGTCAATGTCACAACCAGTACTGTACTCCATCAGGTTCCCAGCAGTACACCTTACACCTGAATTAGATTCAGGGTTGTCAGTGACACACTGGGCCGACAGGAGAACAGGACCATCGAACTGGCAGGGTGACTGCTAAGGGCATATCATCATTTCTCAATCCAACAGACAGATAGGTTCCAGCATATACTTAAAGGTCCCATTTGCAATACGCTGTCTTCCACGGTCTCAGCTAAAAAAACAATTATTATAGTTCACTATGCAAAAACGTATTTCTAGATAAAGGAAACTTTTATCTTGAATTTGAACTTGGAAAGCCACTCTAGTGTATTGTTATTTAAGCTTTTATTAAACGCATATTGTTACTTTCCATAGCGTTGCATCTTGGGTAATGTTCATTACATGAATGTTGCTCTCTGATTGGCTGGCAGGTCAACGTTTTGTGAGCAGTGTTGCCATGTCAGCTTATTATAAGTGACTTGCATGGCCTTTTTCTGTAAAGTTGCTTGTAAATATTGGTAGTTGCGGGTGGCGTTTTTTTTGGCCTTGTTTCTAAAGTGTAGTTGCTTATTTGAGCTTGCTTCCTAAATGTTTTTTTATTATTATTTAAACCAGTGGTTCTCAAAGATTTTCATGTCATGGACCCACAAATTATATTGTATTGTATGTCCCTAACCCCCATCAAATGTTCTGTGCCAGGGTGCTCTGTACCAGATTTGTGTTTTTAGATCGGCTATTTTCAAAAGGCCAATGTATATAGGTTAAAAGTGCTTTCTTAACGCTCTCCTTTCTGCTGTTCTACTCTTTAGCCAGCAGGTGGAACTATAGCTCTGTACAGTAGAATGGAGTTTGTGGATTTTGTGGAAATAAACCATATTTGTTCATAGACCATGTGGGTGTTTATAATTAACGTGTGTGTTTGTGTTTGTGTGTGTGTGTGTGTGTGTGTGTGTGTGTGTGTGTGTGTGTGTGTGTGTGTGTGTGTGTGTGTGTGTGTGTGTGTGTGTGTGTGTGTGTGTGTGTGTGTGTGTGTGTGTGTGTGCTTGTGCGTGCGCGTGTTAGTCCGGTGGGGGAAACTGGATGTGTTTGTTTTATGTGAATCGTATGGTATGCTATGAGAGCTTACTGAATGGTTGTTTCCATGTTATTGAAAGAGGAGTATGGTTGGGCTGTTGGTTGTAGGCCTATTGCTTATTGTGAGGGATAGATTAAATTGGTGAAAATTACTGTTGATGTTCAAGTTAAGAGAGTTAAGGTAGGCCTATTGTATCTAAGAGACATATTGCTTTGTTATATGGCATTGAATTTGGCTTTTTATTATTCAATTGATCATCAATAGGCCGTCATGGGAGTGATGCATTGGAGTGGGATAAGGTAATTTTATAGGGAACAATAGCCTGGGATGTAGGCCTACACTCAAGTTGCTCCAATTTCGCTGGCTGGCCCAGAGAATGAGAGCATGTTGTCTTCTTTAAAATGGACCAATGTCCGACTTTATTTGAATTTAATTTCTGTGGAAGCATAGTGTTACTTGTCCATGTTATTTTTTAGGTCTGCCTATAATGCGTTATGTCTGTGTGATTTAATTCATGGATGTGTTGCATGTAGGCTGACTGAGGTGTGATATGAGGAACAGAGCAAGTTGAGACTAATTGTTTGATGATAACTAAATAGTGAATGATAGGAGAAATTTGGTGAAAATGATTGCCTGCTTAAGTACACAAATAAGATATTTTCCCCATAATATCTGAATGGTGTACGAAAGTGGTGCTATAAGTGGCCTTAAAACCTTACTAAAACTATAAATTAAAATTGTTTAATACCCGTGAATATTTGATGGGGCACACCGCCCAACCATTCGAGACTATTTCGGTCCCTTTAAACTGACGGACGACCACTGGTGGATGAGATGAATTATCACACCCTTCAGTAACCTATTTAGATTGATATGTTAAAAGCAAAGTAGATATTTTTGAATAGATTAAACCTGAATTTGAATGACAATTTATGAACAGTTAATCAGTCTATGTTACTATTTTAATAATCTGAGTTCCCAGAAGTTTTCGCCGGCTCGGCGAGGAACTTCTGGGCCAGAGCCCTGGGATTTGTGGGCGGGATGTTATTTACGCTCTGAATCTGAGCGGACACGCCTCTTACCGGTCTCAGAGCTGTGCAACTCGTCTAAAAAGTCCGACGAGAGGCAAACAGCAGTACACAACAATGGCGGCCGAAATTTCTCAAGGGGAAATTGCTTCCCGTCGATCCTATTTAGATGCAACACCCACTGCATGTGGATCCCGCCCCCTTTTCTTCATTGGCTGTTGATTTGAATCACAACGCAGTGGCCGCGCCCCCGCCGTCCAAACTCCGAGGCAATGCCTCCCAGACTACTATTCTAATGACACGAATGTGTATGATTTGAAGCTACAGACGTGTAATTATACTCGATTTTTGTGATGTACCACTGATGAACAATAAGTTAAAATACGTTTTTTTCAGAAAATTAACGCGATTAAAAAAAATTATCGCATTTTAATCGCGCTTAGTTTATGCACCACAGCTCACTGGACGAGTTTCAGGTGTACCGATCATACCAGTGCACCAACCAACAGCCAACACACCCCAGTGCACGCAATGGGACAAGAAGCCGATCAGACTGCTTTGCTTGGCCCAGTGGATGGGAAATTTAGATTTAAAAAACTCTCTGATGGAAGCGTGGATAAAAACACGGTTGTATGCAGAACAATTTTTTGTTGCTTAAACTTATGTATTCACTCATTGATTCACTCATATACCAAAATCTGTTTTAACTGAAAAGAAATTGCTTCTCAGGTCAAATATTGATATGCGATTAAACATGCGATTAATTTAGATGAATTAATTACAAAGCCTCTAATTAATTAGATTAATTGTTTTAATCGAGTCCCATTATATATATATATATATATATATATATATATATATATATATATATATATATATATATATATATATATATATATATATAACCCCACATATGGACACAGGACACAGGCAGATACCGAGTTCTCTATATATGGCTTAGACACAGACAGACAGATAGGTAAATGAGTACTTAAGCATTAGGCTACTAAATATTTTTACAGTTAGGATCAGATTTAGTACTCAGTCAATATCACTTAAAGATAGTGATCAGACTCACGAGCTGCCCACCTTCAGTCAATGTCACAACCAGTACTGTACTCCATCAGGTTCCCAGCAGTACACCTTACACCTGAATTAGATTCAGGGTTGTCAGTGACACACTGGGCCAACAGGAGAACAGGCGGATCGTACTGGCAGGGTGACTGCTAAGGGCATATCATCATCTCTCCATCCAACAGACAGATAGGTTCCAGCATATACTTAAAGGTCCCATTTGCACTACGCTGTCTTCCACGGTCTCAGCTAAAAAACAATTATTATAGTTCACTATGCAAAAACGTATTTCTAGATAAAGGAAACTTTTATCTTGAATTTGAACTTGGAAAGCCACTTTAGTGTATTGTTATTTAAGCTTTTATTAAACGCATATTGTTACTTTCCATAGCGTTGCATCTTGGGTAATGTTCATTACATGAATGTTGCTCTCTGATTGGCTGGCAGGTCAACGTTTTGTGAGCAGTGTTGCCATGTCAGCTTATTATAAGCGACTTGCATGGCCTTTTTCTGTAAAGTTGCTTGTAAATATTGGTAGTTGCGGGTGGCGTTTTTTTTGGCCTTGTTTCTAAAGTGTAGTTGCTTATTTGAGCTTGCTTCCTAAATGTTTTTTTATTATTATTTAAACCAGTGGTTCTCAAAGATTTTCATGTCATGGACCCACAAATTATATTGTATTGTATGTCCCTAAACCCCATCAAATGTTCTGTGCCAGGGTGCCCTGTACCAGATTTGTGTTTTTAGATCGGCTATTTTCAAAAGGCCAATGTATATAGGTTAAAAGTGCTCATGTGTTGTCACTTCTTTTGGGCTTGTTTGGTTGCTTATTTCTCACGCAAAACTGGCAACACTGGCTGTGAGCTAACTACCAGATTAGCTAGCAGTCAATATCACAAAACAACAGTAAACAAGCAAAGCTTTACATGTTATCATTACACGGCTTGGTTGAATGCTTGAGTCTCTTAAGTGAAATATTGTTGTTTATTTTTACTACTAAATATATTGTGGGAACGAAATCTGCAGGTTTCTTAACGCTCTCCTTTCTGCTGTTCTACTCTTTAGCCAGCAGGTGGAACTATAGCTCTGTACAGTAGAATGGAGTTTGTGGATTTTGTGGAAATAAACCATATTTGTTCATAGACCATGTGGGTGTTTATAATTAACGTGTGTGTGTGTTTGTGTGTGTGTGTGTGTGTGTGTGTGTGTGTGTGTGTGTGTGTGTGTGTGTGTGTGTGTGTGTGTGTGTGTGTGTGCGCTTGTGCGTGCGTGTGCGTGTTAGTCCGGTGGGGGAAACTGGATGTGTTTGTTTTATGTGAATCGTATGGTATGCTATGAGAGCTTACTGAATGGTTGTTTCCATGTTATTGAAAGAGGAGTATGGTTGGGCTGTTGGTTGTTGGCCTATTGCTTATTGTGAGGGATAGATTAAATTGGTGAAAATTACTGTTGATGTTCAAGTTAAGAGAGTTAAGGTAGGCCTATTGTATCTAAGAGACATATTGCTTTGTTATATGGCATTGAATTTGGCTTTTTATTATTCAATTGATCATCAATAGGCCGTCATGGGAGTGATGCATTGGAGTGGGATAAGGTAATTTTATAGGGAACAATAGCCTGGGATGTAGGCCTACACTCAGGTTGCTCCAATTTCGCTGGCTGGCCCAGAGAATGAGAGCATGTTGTCTTCTTTAAAATGGACCAATGTCCGACTTTATTTGAATTTAATTTCTGTGGAAGCATAGTGTTACTTGTCCATGTTATTTTTTAGGTCTGCCTATAATGTGTTATGTCTGTGTGATTTAATTCATGGATGTGTTGCATGTAGGCTGACTGAGGTGTGATATGAGGAACAGAGCAAGTTGAGACTAATTGTTTGATGATAACTAAATAGTGAATGATAGGAGAAATTTGGTGAAAATGATTGCCTGCTTAAGTACACAAATAAGATATTTTCCCCATAATATCTGAATGGTGTACGAAAGTGGTGCTATAAGTGGCCTTAAAACCTTACTAAAACTATAAATTAAAATTGTTTAATACCCGTGAATATTTGATGGGGCACACCGCCCAACCATTCGAGACTATTTCGGTCCCTTTAAACTGACGGACGACCACTGGTGGATGAGATGAATTATCACACCCTTCAGTAACCTATTTAGATTGATATGTTAAAAGCAAAGTAGATATTTTTGAATAGATTAAACCTGAATTTGAATGACAATTTATGAACAGTTAATCAGTCTATGTTACTATTTTAATGACACGAATGTGTATGATTTGAAGCTACAGACGTGTAATTATACTCGATTTTTGTGATGTACCACTGATGAACAATAAGTTAAAATACGTTTTTGGTTTAAGTATTGCAAAAGAGAAATTAGGAGTTCACCCTACTGGACGCACTGATCGTCATGTGATCATTCGTGATGACGTGTTGCCTGTGGGAGTGACCTATTAGACGGCATTAAAGTGTCGGACTGGCTCCCTCTGGCGGTCAAAGTATGAAGCCTGTCTATTAAGGACAGTTGATATTAGGTCTTTTCGACACTATTTTCTTGCATGATGACAGAGATGCTTTCTTTTAACAGTTCTTAGGTTAATGAGCTAACTCAGTATCTTTAGGTTTAGCATGTTAAGTATGTTTGATTAACATTGTTTGTTTGTTGTGTTAACAATTAATCTGTTTATTTCATAGATAGCCTTCACAAGGGAGGCTTAACGATTGTCAGTATGACTTGAGTGTTTAGTGCCAGCTTAACAAGGACAGTTCCTGTCTGGAAGAAGTAATGTATCAACCGGACTTTTAAATTGTTGCAAAATTAGAATATTTGATTTATATTGAAAGTAACAAGCTTTAAAAATTCCTATCTTTGGCGATAAAACTTAATACCTTTTGTTTACATTTACTACAGCTGCTAACAGAAATCAAGATTATACACGTATTTGAGCATGTACAAAGGGTGTACTTGTGTTTTTACACCCATACACCCATTTTCTAAAATTGTATTGACAATGCTTAACAGTTAATATGTAATACTGATTGTGGAATATTGTGTGTTGTGTAGAATGACACATTTTTGATACAATATATTACACTAGTATCAGTTTCCCTTTGAACAAATCGCTCTGACGTAACTGACGCAATGGTATCCATAGTTTGTGTTTTATTCTTATGAGAAAAAGTACAGTGTAAAACATACTTTCAGTAGACAGAATACTGAGAAATTCTGACATTTTAGTAAAAGCCTGGAGTAAAAGATGGAGTGACAATATTTGTGACTGAAACGATTTGAACAAATACTAATTAATGTGGCCTGAGGGAAGCATATTTGATCCAGCATAATTTGGAAAAAGAAGGACTTAAGTGGTTAGTTTTGTTTTTCAAAAGAGGGAATGAAGTAATCGAAAAAGCTCACACAGGAATCCCACACTAAAACTGACGACCGCATGGTTGTCCAGGGAAAAGCATCTATGAATTCCCTATGTTTTGCGAGGAGTCCATGTGTCCCCAACAGTTTGATCCAGTTGCTATAGGAGACCACAGCCATCGCAGATGGAAGGTGGAACCGTTCAGAGGGGCAGACAGGTGTTTGCCAGCGGAAAAGCCTGTTGTTAGCTGCATCGGCACCCGGCCCAACGTGCCTGCGTTGGGTTCCAAGAGGGGTCCGGGGTCATTGATCTCCAATTGAGGCCCATAAGTTCCAGCAGGTCGACAGGTTTTTTGCCATCACACAGGTGCGAGCTGCACCTGTGTGACGATGTCGGACTACAGAGGTTGCTTTGAGTCTGACAGTTACATCATTTTGCATAATCCTGTCCACGGCCTCTCAGTAAACCCTTCGTCTCAACGTCCCATATCATGAGGGCGCTCAGCGGAGGCGAAGGTACCGGTGATCCAGTGAAAAGGGTCACCGGAGAGGGGAGGAGTCTAGGAGTCTGGGCATGAGGTAAGTCTGAAGATATTAATTGACTGCAAAAGATTCAAAGTTATTGCAGAAAAAGACATTTGAAGGACACTTGAAGTGATTGGAAAACGAAAAGAGACATTTGGAAATGTACAGAGACATTACTTTAGGTGTTGGTGAATATTGGAGATACTGGAAATACCAGAAGAGTATCACCGTACAAGGAAAACAGTAGTCATCTTTTGAACTTGACACAAGGACTTGATACATCACAGATTATAGTTTGGTGTGGGAGTTTAAAAAAAAGAGCTAAAAACTTGCTTCTATGCCTATTTTGAAACTTGATAACAAACTCTTTCCTTAAAACTAATTTTAGATTTAGCAAATATGCTTTCTGGAGGCTACTAAATTGTAACAAAATTATAGAGTATGAAGATCGCAGATATTGTCAGTTTATTTTGGAAAAATGTTTATTTAAAGAAAAAATAGTTCTGTGGTTGTCCTTTAGACTTCACAGTTTTGGGATATTTTCATGATTATCAAATCATGGCAAAATACATTGGAACATGCTTAAACAAAATAACAAGTTAATTAGAGCACTCTAAGAGAGTCGTGTGTAAATTAAGAGATGTGTCTTTAATGAATCACACATTTTGGAAATCATAGTCAGGAAAATCTGGAGCAAAGTAAGATGTGATTGCAGTATGCAGTAAAGAACTTAAAATAGGATATTTAGTATAGGAAAATATAGGAGTCATATGGAAAAAGGATAAAAGCTGTGGTAAGTGAGTAACAAAATGGAACGATTGATTGATGAAATACGAAAGGAGAATAAAATATTGATAAAGTGGGAAAGATCACCTTAATATTGGATGGAGTTAGTACAATTTATGAAGGAGCGAATGGACCAGAGTCCAGGAGAATGTACTGTTTGAAGGATCAGATGGCATTCAACCATTTAATGATAGGTTCTCTAATCTTAACAGCATGAGTTAAACTGTGTGTCTTGTTTTTGTATTAGGAGGAATGGCAGGTGACCAGGATGACAGCAGGCAAGGAAGCAGCGGACCCAGGGACAAGCAGAGGTCGCTCGGACTTCTACCCCCAGGGAACCGCAGTGACACCTATCTTCACACCTTCACCTATCAGCGACCATCACAGACCATGGTCGAGAGGGGAGACTTGAGGATGCAGCCTGCATGAGATTCAACCCGCCACACCGGAGGAGAGAGTTTCAGACCTGACAGCAGTTCCATCTCTGCATCACCGCACCAGCGGGAAGCGGGGATCAGCTACCTGTCAACTCATCAGCACCGGCCCCGCAAAACATCTTTGCCAGACCCAGGGTGTAACACCTCTGACGGCAGGAGGGCGAGAGGTCTCAGATCTACATGGTTTTTGACAAGTAAGCGAGCGTTTGGAAGTCCCAGGTACCGGAGTTACCTGAGACACATCAAGTTGCATCTGCAAAATTGAAAGGCACGATACTTTCTTTTTGATCACATGAAGAAGAAGAGGCACCCCTACGGATCAGGTATGGGTGGGTGACTCCTGATTGAAATGTCAGTCAAGTACTGAAATGACTGTGATTCTGTTCAGAAGCAGCAAGCCTCAGAATGACCATTCCTGTGTGATTCACAAATTCGGACAGAAAAGAGCGTCATTCTTGTGGGGCACTATGTGCGAGTTTTCCGAACTATGGTGGGTGTTCAAATCTGCAGATTGACCACTCATCATGGCGAGGGCATTCAAACTTGTGCCTCATGTTGAATTGTTCAAAATGGACGGTCGAAAAGAAGGAATTGCGTTCGTTTGTTAGTATAGAAAAGAAAAAAGAAAAAAAAGAAACAGAACTGTGTCTCTGTATTTGCGCGTTGTCCACACAATGTAACATGTCAACTTGTAATAATGATGTTTTTATTAACTTGAGTTTTCCTTAGGTTTGTGTAAAGAAGTCCAGCTGGAGAGTACAGTGATATTATTTCTGTTTGTTTAATGTATAATGATTTGTTGATGATTCACTTTATAATTCAATAGCCTAGAGGGGGAATGGGTCGACCATTCTAAACGGAATAATTTGTCTTTTCTAACCAAAGTTTCAAGATTGCTTTATAGGTGGTGCATAGGAAAGTATGCCCGACAGGCCCCGAATATTTTATTGTAAAGAATATTGAGTAATTCTTTAAGAGGGGAATGTCGTGTCATATCGGGTCCTGTGCTTATGAAATATGAAAATATTATGCTATTAATACATTATAACCCAGACATTGTTAAAGTGTCCCAAAGCATGAGGAGACCAGAAAATTACCAAGCTATTAGTGGTGAATGCCAGCTGCAGAATTGGTCAAGATAACACTGGCAGGTTTCCTGTCCATTGTCCTGGGTGTGAATCTATGACACCACACCCGGGCCGAATTCTTTTGTTTACTCAGAGAGAGCCTAATAATATGTAGGAGCGCCTGTCGCCAGTTGTCTCTCCCAAATCAGCAGACTGACTTAAGAATCAAGTAGAATAAGCCTATACAAAGTGTACTAGTCTTTTCTAATTATACAGATGGATAGAACTAACTTTCAGTAAAATAGACCCGAGGAAAAACCCTTAAGTGGGACAATACAATCACTCTGTGATCCGACGTTCCCAACAGCTGCAGAAGAATGCGTTTCTTTTAAAGTAACTTTAATCATCTAAATAATTCATACAACGTCAGACATGTCATTGTTTAGATTCATTTCGAAGCTAGTAAAATGTTGAATAATAATTTTATAATGTGAGCCTGTGTAAAAGTACAGTTTGATAGATAAATGTTATGTGCTAACTAAGATAGATCCAGTGTGTGACTTTTAGGCCCACCCCAAGAAATCCATTGTCCTTAAGCAACCTGTTTGTGAGTGGTGGAGGAGGGCCTGTTGCTTGCATATAATGTGATGTACTGTATTTGTGAGAAATGGGGCTCTGTGATCTGGACCCATGCAGAAGCCACGTTCAGCAGAATAAAGCAGATTCTATGAATTAAATGCGCCATACGTTGAATTGACTTGGATGTATGGATTGCTGAGAACTTTGACAATAAAGTGAATTGTTTGAGAATGTAGCGTTGGCTTATTCTCTCCCGGATATGGATTCTTATTTCTACCGGTCCGCTATGGTCAGATACCACACATGCTTACAGCTCTGTAATGTTGAAGTGAAGAAATAACACATTCCATTTTCGGCCAAGCGTTTTAGTGTACAGGGACAAAAGAGCAGACCAAGTAGGCCTACCGAGCCAAAGGTCAAGTTTACAAAGTATTGTAAGCCTCAGAATGACCATTCCTGTGTGATTCACAAATTCGGACAGAAAAGAGCGTCATTCTTGTGGGGCACTATGTGCGAGTTTTCCGAACTATGGTGGGTGTTCAAATCTGCAGATTGACCACTCATCATGGCGAGGGCATTCAAACTTGTGCCTCATGTTGAATTGTTCAAAATGGACGGTCGAAAAGAAGGAATTGCGTTCGTTTGTTAGTATAGAAAAGAAAAAAGAAAAAAAAGAAACAGAACTGTGTCTCTGTATTTGCGCGTTGTCCACACAATGTAACATGTCAACTTGTAATAATGATGTTTTTATTAACTTGAGTTTTCCTTAGGTTTGTGTAAAGAAGTCCAGCTGGAGAGTACAGTGATATTATTTCTGTTTGTTTAATGTATAATGATTTGTTGATGATTCACTTTATAATTCAATAGCCTAGAGGGGGAATGGGTCGACCATTCTAAACGGAATAATTTGTCTTTTCTAACCAAAGTTTCAAGATTGCTTTATAGGTGGTGCATAGGAAAGTATGCCCGACAGGCCCCGAATATTTTATTGTAAAGAATATTGAGTAATTCTTTAAGAGGGGAATGTCGTGTCATATCGGGTCCTGTGCTTATGAAATATGAAAATATTATGCTATTAATACATTATAACCCAGACATTGTTAAAGTGTCCCAAAGCATGAGGAGACCAGAAAATTACCAAGCTATTAGTGGTGAATGCCAGCTGCAGAATTGGTCAAGATAACACTGGCAGGTTTCCTGTCCATTGTCCTGGGTGTGAATCTATGACACCACACCCGGGCCGAATTCTTTTGTTTACTCAGAGAGAGCCTAATAATATGTAGGAGCGCCTGTCGCCAGTTGTCTCTCCCAAATCAGCAGACTGACTTAAGAATCAAGTAGAATAAGCCTATACAAAGTGTACTAGTCTTTTCTAATTATACAGATGGATAGAACTAACTTTCAGTAAAATAGACCCGAGGAAAAACCCTTAAGTGGGACAATACAATCACTCTGTGATCCGACGTTCCCAACAGCTGCAGAAGAATGCGTTTCTTTTAAAGTAACTTTAATCATCTAAATAATTCATACAACGTCAGACATGTCATTGTTTAGATTCATTTCGAAGCTAGTAAAATGTTGAATAATAATTTTATAATGTGAGCCTGTGTAAAAGTACAGTTTGATAGATAAATGTTATGTGCTAACTAAGATAGATCCAGTGTGTGACTTTTAGGCCCACCCCAAGAAATCCATTGTCCTTAAGCAACCTGTTTGTGAGTGGTGGAGGAGGGCCTGTTGCTTGCATATAATGTGATGTACTGTATTTGTGAGAAATGGGGCTCTGTGATCTGGACCCATGCAGAAGCCACGTTCAGCAGAATAAAGCAGATTCTATGAATTAAATGCGCCATACGTTGAATTGACTTGGATGTATGGATTGCTGAGAACTTTGACAATAAAGTGAATTGTTTGAGAATGTAGCGTTGGCTTATTCTCTCCCGGATATGGATTCTTATTTCTACCGGTCCGCTATGGTCAGATACCACACATGCTTACAGCTCTGTAATGTTGAAGTGAAGAAATAACACATTCCATTTTCGGCCAAGCGTTTTAGTGTACAGGGACAAAAGAGCAGACCAAGTAGGCCTACCGAGCCAAAGGTCAAGTTTACAAAGTATTGATCGTGCCTGCATCGTGATTGATTGATTACATTATTAGTCAGAAATGTAAACAGCACAACATGGTACAGTAAGACATCAAGGCTATAAGGATAACACAAACAAGTCCTGGGGACTTGTTTCCATTGTGCTAACTATCCAGGAAGAGAAAGGTTGTAGTTTCCATTTGCTTGGAATCTATCTCAGACACAGACTATCTCATCCTAAATTAAATGGCTTCACCTGAAGCTATTTAGCAATAATTAGATTTGTACAATTCATTCAGTCAAGATGTTTTGATTGATTGATTGATTGATTGATTGATGTACTTTATTTAGTAAGACATGAGAACATCAGTACATGGAAGTACAAATTCACAATACAAGGTCTACTAAACTGGAAGACTCATTAAGCACTGAGCTTGTTTAAGATGAGATCCCCATGACACAAATCATGATGACATATAAGAGACAGACAGATATACACACTACTATACGGAATGTCATACAATCAGCTTACAGGTTACTGGTATGAAGAGTGAAAAACATGTACAAGAGAAGAAAAAGTTAAATAATTTGGAAAATATTGTGTCATGCAGCCTTTTATTATAATCATACAGTATATTGACAGTATTATACAGTATATTGTTATTGTTTTTTCTAAGGAAAAAAAAGATTAAAAGAGTGTGTCACGGGGCAGCCCGTGCCCTATATACAAACATTGATTGAGGACAATGTACACACCTAACTACACAACGGCTTCCATTTGACTAACTTTGCCGGCCGGCTTTGGACGTTACTGTGGAAGTGTTGGTTCATGGACAGACTGGACAGTGTTCTTAACAGCGTATTTCCCAATGCATTTTAATGTTTGAAGTTTCTGTTTATTGAATCTGGGGTAGTTCATTGTGGTGGTGGTGGTGGTGGTGGTAATCATTGGCGCTGTCACCTCACCTGTTCTCCTCTGCAGTGCTGGCACTCTGTAGATTGGAGGGTGCCAAGTACTGTAGAGGAGGAGGGGTGTTTGTTAATGTTGTTTAGCATTTTGCTTGTATGTGTTTTGTGCCTGAAATATGTATTGAAGTGTATTCATTGACATTATGTTTAAGAAGCATTTATGTAATTGTAGATTAACTCATGGGCCTTGGTTTGCCTTGTTTGAGATAATGGATACAAATTAAATAATGGTGCTTGGTGCACCCCACCTGGTTAAATCGCAGGCATGCCCCAGTACTAAGGAGTTCAGCCTGGCTTGAAGCAACTACCTGTAAGCGCTTAGGGGAGAGCTAGCAGGGCCCTTATTTAAGGGTGATGCCTGTTCGCCAGCATCTTAAGTTTCTAAGTTGGTTTCTTTAGTTTACTTTGCTGTCAATTATGTTTATTTTCTATATGTTTTAAAGTCGTATTATGATTCTTGTTATTTAAGGCCTTCACTATTCATAGACCAATTCTTTGTTAACCAACATTGAGACTGGATGCACAGGTGATTGTTTCATACAATCAATTCTCAACCTGTTGTTTCGGGGTGTGCTGGTTTCAGCACACCCCAACCCCCTCTTGTGTGTTGGCTAGTGCTGGGCGCCCTAGCGAGATCTGACAGAATGGGTTTGACGCTTGCGCAGAATGACGCTTGCAACCAGTGTGACGTCATCTGTTAAGGGGTCTATATGACGCACTGGAACTGTTGGTGAAAGATGTTTGGGTAAAAATAAAACCCCCAAACTTTGCATCTCTGGACTGGATTTTTTTGGAGCCTTGGCCTATCGGTCACTTTCACAGAGTGTTTTTAAAATGATAAAGAATTGTCTCTTGAATCTGTTACTTTGCCTTTGCCTTTGCATAATCTATATGGGTCAAGGTTTGTGTTCTCTTCACACATTTACACCCATTCTATTGTATCTGTTTAAAGTGCTGGCTGCACTTAGTTATCTGTTAGGGGCTGGTGGCATCAGAGAGTGAATAGACGAGTAACCTACTTACTGTATATAAGGAAACAGTCTTTGGTACATATATAAGTGACATTCTTCACCAAGCAAGAAGATTCAAGATGGCTTCTTGGTTCTTCAGTTGGCCACTGCCGAAGACATGCATCCAGACGAGGAAACACCAGACATTTGCACCGGTTTATAAGCATAATAGGATTTATGAAATAGAACAGGTCCTTTGAATAAAGACTGGTTACCTGTTTAATCAGGCACAACATGTACCAGCATTTGACTGATATCTTGTAGTAAATGGTGGTGGTGAGGACCTTAAGTAGAATCCTCAGGGCATCATTGTATGCCACCTTAAGCCTCTGCATACTACCTTTCTTGTATGTGCACCACAAGAAGGCTGTATACATGGGAGTGCAAAATGCTTTAAAAAGTGCACACTTGACATGATCAGAACACACACTGAACCTGCAAAGCAGCATATTGGCCTGGCCATAAAGTATGCGGCACATATCTCTATCATCTTGGAGATTGTCAGTAACAATGTGTCCTCATGGCTTCTCACAAGCATGACACTACTCTTTTTTACATTATAAATGATGTCATGATCATTGCCATAATTTGAGCAAACTTTCAATAGCTGCTGTAACCCTCCACTGTAAGGACTTAGCACGACCAGGTCATCAGTGTACATAAGGTGATTGACGATAGAGCTACCTATCAGACAGTCCGTATTGCACTTGTTTAATTCAATGGATAGATTTACATAGATTCATGTAAACGTTGAATAAAACGGGAGACAAAATCCTCCCTTGGCGTACACCATTGCTAACAGAGAAATGGGCAGATGTAACATTACCCCATTTGACCTGCATTTTCTGATTTGCACACCAAAACACCAGTATACGTACAATGTGTCTAGGTGTGCCTTTATCAAGCAGCTTCTGAAACAGTTTGTAGTGGTTAATCCTGTCAAAAGCTCGAGACACATCAATGAAGCATATGAAGACAGTGGAATTATGGCTACTGCAGCTGGCAAATCAGTTCTTTAAGTGCAAAGGTGCATAAGTCTGTGCCGTGTTTCTTTTTAAATCCAAACGGTTATCTGCAGTCAGGACAAACATTTCAAGGAGCACAAGCATGATTCTTTCCAAAACTTTGGAGTGCTGGCCCGAGCGATAGGTCTATTGTTGTCAATGCTGTTTAGTTTACCTGCCTTGTCTTTAAGGACAGGTACTAATTGTACAGAGGTGATTGACTCTGGGGGGACACCATGACCCAACAGACCTGTAAAACACAAGGTCCATTTGGTTCCATTTGTACACTCTGAGTTACAGACCTGTTATGGTCATTCAGGGTTATCTCTTTATGTGTTTCTGGTAATATTATATAAAATATAAACCGCTATCATTGCTATTGTGCATGTATTGCTGCCATTTACATGTTGAATAAAGCTTAATGAAAAACACATGTTTAATGCAAGCCATACTGTTCAAATCATGGACCTGCCTGGATCCCATTCAACATCACTGTGCTTTCCTTCTTTCCCCACTAAGAAACTTGAGATATGACTAACAAGAATACAAATAAATCCTAAAATAATCTATTAACATACAAATATATCTGTGCTTTATTGTTGGTCATGTGTGTTTGTTTATTAAAAATATTATTAATCATTAAAATGGCAATGTTATTTCACGTTTAATAAAAAAGATTAAGACATTCATATATATATATACACCATTTGCAGAAGTTAGTGTGATTTTATCATTATTACATTGAAAATTATTCATACAAGAAAAAAGAAGAAACAAATCATCAAGAATGAATCAAGAAGGGTTTATTTGTAACTCACTTGGTAAATAAGTCAAATATCGATGGGACATGTTCAGCAAAGACAGTAATACAGTAAAACACTGCAATATAACAACTAGGTGTGATGAAGTTAAAAAATACCATCATATATAAGGAAACAATATCCAAGTTAGGTATGGTATCTATAGCAGCAATCAGGAATATACAAGAAGTCAGAAAGCATACATATATAAAGAAATTTGTACTAACTGGCTTCAACACCAGACACCACCGTACCTGTGAATAAGAAAGTACTACAAAATAATATAGAATCAATATGGTGAGGTTTATTTGTCACTCAGGTACAAGAAGTAAACATTTGGTGGGACAAGTTTCACAAAGACTGCGCCAAGGCAATTTGCAATTTGACAAACAGGTATAGTTTGTTTGTTTTTTCAACATAGATTTTATTCCGGAAAATTGTCATTTAAAATTGTAAATTGTAAACATTTGGTGGGACATGTTCCACAAAGACTGTGCTAATGCAATTTGACAAACGTTTTTTTTCCCCAGAAAATTGTAATTTAAAATTGTACACGCAATTCATTGAGTATTACTCATTGAGTGCGTGCATGCTCATTTAGACTAAGTAAAACCCTTTCCACACTGACCACTGTGTGCGCCCACCTTCTTGTCTCGGTCAGCAATGCTAATATACATGTAATAGGTTCATAACAGCTCAGCAGACTTACCAGTAATAAACAACTGCTTAAAATAACAACAATGGGTCATCATGTTGCACGTTTCTACTTCTAATGATGTGCTTGTCACACTGTTCACTATCCTTTTGCATTGATGTGTGCATGCATGACATATTAGACTTCTTAACCGAGTAAATTTAATTCCACATTGACCAAAAATGGGATTTCAATCATGTGTGAATTCTCTGGTGTTTATTTAACGAAGATTGTGTCGTAAAGTTGCTCATACACCTTTCGCAGCTATAGGGTTTCTCTCCAGTGTGAATTCTTTGGTGTGTTTTAAGGCTGGACATTTGAGAGAAGTGTTGTCCACAATGTTCACACCCATAGGGTTTCTCTCCAGTGTGAATTCTCTGGTGTTTATTTAACGAAGATTGTGTCGTAAAGTTGCTCAGACACCTTTCGCAGCTATAGGGTTTCTCTCCAGTGTGAATTCTCCGGTGTGTTCTAAGGGTGGATATCTCAGAGAAGTGTTGACCACACTGGTCACATCCATAGGGGTTCTCTCGAGTGTGAATTCTCTGGTGTCTATTAAGGCCGACAATTTGAGAGAAGTGCTGTCCACACTGGTCACATCCATAGGGTTTCTCTCCGGTGTGAATTCTCTGGTGTGTTTTAAGGGAAGACATCAAAGAGAAGTTTTGTCCACACTGGTCACATCCATAGGGTTTCTCTCCAGTGTGAATTCTCTTGTGGCTTTTAAGATTCGTAATTTGAGAGAAGTGTTTTCCACACTGATCACATCCATACGGTTTCTCTCCAGTGTGGATTTGCTTGTGGCTTTTAAGATTGGTAATTTGAGAGAAGTGTTTTCCACACTGGTCACATCCATAGGGTTTCTCACCAGTGTGAATTCTCTGGTGTATTTTAAGTTTAGACAGGTTAGGGAAGTTTTTTCCACATTGATCGCAGCAGTGAAGTTTTTGCTTAGCTAAGCGTCTTTGTTCATTCACCTCTGGTATGACAGGGAAGCCAGACTGATGATGCAACACTGGATTGGAACAAAGATAAAGGAAAGATATTTTTTCAAAGGAAAGATATTTTTTCCACACTGTATACTTAGACACTATATTGAACAATCATTTTAGCCAAATAGCTAGCTAACAATGGGCCTCATTCAGCAATAAATTTGTAAGTTGTCTTCTTAAATTTCTTCCTAAGTGAATTCCTAAGAGAAGTCGAGTCAGATTTATGAAACGTTCTTAAAAGGCAGAATTGTTCGTAACTATGTTCTTGATGATGATGAATCACAATCCTCGTAACTTGAAGGGGTGTGCCAGTTAATCCTAATTACCATAGGGAGCCTCCCCACCAATCCCCATATAAGGCATGACTGCATGGCTCTGGCTGCAGTCACACCTGTGTGTGATTGCTGCACACAGAAATCACACAGAGAAATAAAGTTGAGAGAATGAAGTAAAGAATACCTAAACTAAAGCCTAAAGACGGTGGAACACCAGACTCCAAACATAAAAATAAATAAATATTTCTGTGGAGGTACTTCTGAAGTGAACAGCAAATTATTTTATTTAATTAATGAATGTATTTTATTATTTCTCTCACATTAATCAACATATCACCACTCGACATCAATGTAAATTTGCTGAAATTAGCTGTTAAAAATGTTATCCATATTTTATGTTCAGGAGTAGCGTTAGTAGTGGATATAAAACATTTTAGTACTGAAAGCTGGTGGGTGGATATAGAGGGTCTTTAAGGTAGCAGCTGCTTGGTATGTAATGGGGTGGAAATAGGGGTGTGGTGGGTGATATGGTATTGCAAGGAGGGGTGTAGGGGGCTGTGTGGGGTATGGGGATGGGTGTGACGGGTGGGTATAGGGGGGCTTTCAGGTAGGAAGGGGACTTGAAAATGGGGGTGTGGCGAATGTCGGGATATGGGGGTGGGGGTATGGGGGGGCGATGACGGTGGGTTGGGTGGTGGGTTATGGAGTGGGTATGGGGCTTGGGCTTCAACTCAACCGGGTCTGTTTGGGTTAGATGCATTTGGCTGCAGACCCCCACCTGAAAATATTTTCTGCTAGGGAAATGTTTTCAAGATTTATCAAAATGTTTTGAAAATAGCCCATCTACAAGTTCAAAATTGCCAGTAATGGGACGCGTTGTGAGCTTGTAGATCTGCTATTTTCAAACAAAGTATAAAATAGGGTTAAAGTGATTAAACTGTTCCTCGTTTGCTGTGGACCCCCTGGAACAGCTTCAAGACCACACCTTTGAGAACCTTTTTTGCTCTAAAGATATGATAAAAATATTATTGTAATTTAAAATCCTATATTATACAACTGTAGAATTGAAGAAACTTCAAGAATTAATTATTTTTGCACAAACATATCACACTTAAGAACTCAAAGGCCACTCTAAGAGTGCTCTCTAGTATGCGTAGATTTCTTCTTAACTTAAGAACAAATCACAGCTAAGAAAACATTTGTGAATGCCAAAATCTCTTTAAAAAATTCTTAAGTGGGTCTAAGAACAAATTTGTTCGTAAGTACGGTTCATGAATCGGGCCCATTGTCCTTAATAACCATAATAAAAATATAAACCCCAATATAAAATAGCCATTCTACAAGCTCACAACAACTCATAATGCAACACATTACAAGCTTTTGGATATGCTAGTATTAAGTGGTTACTTAAAACTGAAGTAATACTAAAGGCACTTGCATTCTACATTTAACATTTGGCTGAACTGTGAGGCTAAACAGAAACGATTTAAATCTAATCTACAGCAAAACTACTAGTCAAATTACAATGGAACAACATATACAATTGAATGAGTATAAAATGAATAGTGCGACGTGTATGTTTAAACTTGAAAAGGAAAGAGACAAACAACAACAGAACTATGACAGAACAGGGGGAAATGAAAAGGAGGGAGAGCAGGTAAGATACCGGGGTCTTTGTGTTCCTCCTGTTCAGCAGAATTGTCCCTGGTGGAGTTGAGAGAGTTCATCTTCACCTGAAGTCTGGAGTCCACAATCAGATCGGATCAGCAATCAACGATATCCTGGAGGAGTTGTGGAGAACTGTCAACTACAAACCCTTCTCATGCTAAGACCTGAGTCCACTGCTTTGAATGATTGGTCAAAGAGAACAATAGAACCATCTCTTCACCAATCACAATCTAACACACTTTGCTCCACCCCCATCCCCCATACATGATCCATGCAACCTTCTACAAAGAAAGTGGTAACAAAAGTTTAATTCATCTCTGTTTTAGTCTTTGGCTCAGTAGTGTTCTTCATTTTCACATTAATCACAATTTCAGTTCACCAAAATACATATTCAGATCACATTAATTCACTTTTTCATATATTCACTCTTATTCAATATTTTAATTGACCCTTAAGTTCAATAATACTCTTTAACACTAAAGTATCATTTACACAGCATCTGAATGGCTTGTACACTGTTTAAAAGTGCATTATCAAAGTGCAACACTCATTTACCCTATAACATTTAGCGAAAATACCTAATTACTAAAGCCTGCTCTTATGAGATAAAACGTTGGTTTGTTTACATTGTACTGACCTGAATTAAACAGGAAAAGACACGGAACAAACTTGTTGTTTCTCTTTCCAGAATGCAACTGAGGAGAACCGGAAGGGGTGCTCCCTTATATTGGGTCCCCAGAGAAACTGGGCTAAGAACAAACGTTCCGCCCTCACTGCTCCATGGAGGTTTAACATGAAATGTAAACAGTAGTACAACGAAATTGTAGTAATTATCAGACTTTAAAATACATATAAATGAGGTCACACTCTCTTGGGGGGGCCACACATACATTGCTCTGTTTCAATATATGGACCTACCTCTATCTAACCAATGCATATGTATGACAATATTCTATGGTACATAGAACCAATAACATGCATAAATGTACAGTGTTCACAGGATTCATAAATGAGTATCTGAGTAATATATGTGCAGTCTAACAATAATGGATACATGAGTGAATTCATTACAAGTCAGTACATCCTATTAGTCAGTCCCATTTTACAAGTTTTCAAATGCATAAAATGTATGGGGGTCCGCGACAAAATGTGTTAATATAGCATCACAATCAGTTTAGCCACTTTAACCCTATATATACATTGTTTATTTGAAAATAACCGATCTACAAGCTCACAATGAATCACAACGGAACATGTTGTGAGCTTTATGTAGATCTGCCATAGGCTATTCAAAACAAACTTGAAAACTTTTTCAAGATTTTGGGTAGCTGGCACAAAATATTTTAGATGGGAGTCTGTGGCCAAACACATAATTTATTCATTATCCTTAACATGAAAAAAAGTTAGAGAACTGCACCAAAAAGTTCTTCATGTGGTATTCATTGGTTGGTTAGTCTCTGGCTCCACCCTGTGGCCACAAACGTCAATTATTCCAGGACTGCGTGAGGGTAACAGAACAGGTTGGGCACCGAAACCATCTGGGCACTAGGGACTAGGCTGGGCACCTGTTTTTCTATACATTTATTGTGTACTGTTTAGCTATGTTTTCTCTATCCTAGCATTCAGTTCAGCCATTTTTTTTGTTCAGTTATTTTCCCCCCTCAAATCTTTAACAGTAGGCTACTATATTTTTCTATATTTTTTTTACACTGTTTTGCTATGTTTTCTCTCTCCTAACCAGTTTTCCCTGTGCCCAACTCTCCAGGTGCTCACTCATCCAGGTGCCCAGTTATCTCCACCCCTAAGTGCCCACTTGTCCAGGTTCCCACATGTCCCTAGTGCCCAGATGGATTTGGTGCCCAGCTGTCCTGGTGCCCACCTCTCCAGGTGCCCACTCATCCAGGTGCCCAGTAATCTAAAAAATATGGTGCCTAGATGTCCCTAGTGCCCAACTGTCTTGTATTCACCATACCACATCCATTGGTGGAAAAAGTATTCAAATGTTTTATGTTTGAAAATAGCGGATCTACAAGCTTGTAGATCGGCTATTTTCAAATAGCCTATGTATAAAATAGGGCTATAGTGGTTATGTATATGTTTTATAATGTAATAATTTATATCTGCTAAGTAACTAGTAACTAAAGTTTTCAAAGTATTAGTGGAGTAAAAGTACAATATCTGAGATGTAGTGGAGTAGAAGCAAAAGTATAGACTATTGGAAATACTCCAATAAAGTAAAAGTACCTCAAAATTGTACTTAAGTACAGTATACTTGAGTAAATGTACTTAGTTACTTTACACCACTGGCCATCCACGCCAAATGGAAAAAGCATCTGCTCGGAGCATTTCCCTGACGTCTGAGTGACCCGGAGTGACCCGGCCTATTTGCCTATTTCGAGGAAGTGAAATGTCAGACCCAATGTGACATTGCTGTAAAGCCTACTTGAGACCAGTGGTGTAAAAAGTACTACAATGTTTTACTTAAGTAAAAGTATCAATACTGCAATGTAGAAGTACTCTGTTACAAGTGAACATTTGGAATAAAAAATGTACTTGAGTAAAAGTACAAAAGTATTGGTATCAAAATGTACTTAAAGTACTAAAAGTAAAAGTACAAAAATGTTTGAAAATAGCAGATCTACAAGCTCACAACGTGTCGCGATGTGACACATCTTGTGATCTTGTGAGCTTGTAGACTATACCTATAGGCTATTTTCAAATAGCCTAGGTGTAAAATAGGGCTAAAGTGGTTAATGTATGTTTTATAATGTAATCATGTATATCTGCAAAGTAGCTAGTAACTAACATTTTAAAATAATTGTAGTGGAATAAAAGTACAACATTTGCCTCTGAGATGTAGTGGAGTAGAAATAAAAGTATTGGAATTTGGAAAAACTCAAGTAAAGTACAAATACCTCATCATTTTACTTTAAGTACAGAACTTAAATAAATGTACTTAGTTACTTTCCACCACTGCCTACTTGAGACACTTGACTGACATAACTGTGATAGGCCTTTATAAATAACTTTGACACAGAGCCAATGAGAGTGCAGCTCTTGGACAGAAGCCCATACAGTCTGTCCAAGACATTTTAGTTTTCCAGCATTTTCATTCATTTAGCAACTAACCATTTCAAATACAGCTCACAGTATAGGCTACCGTGTGAATGGCAGTGGTGGGAAGTAAGTAAGTACAATTTTGAGTTTTTATTTTTTACTTTACTGGAGTATTTCCAATTTTCTATACTTTTACTTCAACTCCACCACATCTCAGAGACAAATGGTTGTGCTTTTACTCCACTACAATTATTTGAAAACATTATAGTCCATGGGCCCGGGGTGCTCCTTCCATTCCGACATCTCACCACTCCGACTAGTGGCTTCCGCGTGCGGTTAAGGTTAGGGTTAGGGTTAGGTATAGGGTTAGTCAACGTCGGAAAGGCGACATGTCGGAAAGGAGAAATGCACCCCATGGGCCCAGGCCAGAATTTTCACTAATCAGGGACACTCAGGTGGCAAACTCTAGTTTGGTATTTTGAAAAGGTCTATATATCTAGATAATATTTCAACATGATAGCCCTTCCCAAGTAATAGCTTAGTCCCAGTTATCAGCCTTCAATAACCCCCCCCCCCCTCTCTCTTTCTTCTTTTGTACATATTTTTCACTCTTCATACCAGTAACCTGTAAACTGATTGTATGACATTCTGTATAGTAGTGTGTATATCTGTCTGTCTCTTATATGTCATCATGATTTGTGTGCATGGGGATCTCATCTTAAACAAGCTAAGTGCTTAACTGAGCTATCCAGTTTAGTAGACCTTGTATTGCGAATTTGTACTTCCATGTACTGTTATGTACTGTCATGTACTGTTCTCATGTCTTACTAAATAAAGTACATCAATCAATCCATCAATCAATGACACCAACCATAGTTCCAAAGAATGAAAACAATCTCGAACTTTTTTTGAATAGAACACGTCATACAGAGGGAAAAAAAACTATTATTCAATCTCTTTCATTCACTTATTTAACCACATGAACCCTAGCATGCCTATTCTGGGGCGAACATTAAGCAAATGGCATGTCTTCAATCTCACAACACCTCAGGCCAAGGAAACACCTTTGCCCTGCATTTTTCACATATGCCTTTTAGAGCGCCACCAGGAGGCTGAGTTTTGTAAAACAATTATTTTGCTCTTACTCCTTCAGATTATGTCCAAAAATCACGCAAATCGGTAAAAAAAAAAAAAAAAAAAAATCCTGGGTCCCGCGGACCCCCTGACGGAACCCCTGGAGAGCCACGCGAAACAGCGCGTACCCCTTCAGACCCCATATAGATCCACCGTGGTGCTCCCTGTGGTTTTTGTTTTTTCATGAACGTCCTTGCTTGTTTCTGTCGCTTGTTTTTGAAAACCTGGTATCCCGACTGGCATCCCGACTGACATCACAGACGAATCCTTGGTATTTGTACTTCCGGGTTGCATAATGATGACATCACTGTCGAATCCTTTGGTGTCATGAACCTTGCCTAGTGTGTTTACCAAATGCAGTGCAGGACAACGCGCTGTAGTGTGCCCGTCGCCGTTTATTTTTGTGTTTGGGATGTACATGGCACGTGAAGGACGGACATATTGTGATTGATAGAGACATGAGTGAAGTGAAAGTAACGGCCTGGGTGGAACAAAAGAGGTACGTAAGAAGGGGGGGGGGTTGAAGCGAAGGACCTGCTTGTGTGTTGTTGTGGAGATGCGCAGAGTTCAATGGCGGTGCTTCGTAGTATATATATATATATATATATATATATATATATATATACTTATATAATCGGGGAGTGACTTCCGCCCCCCCCCCCGCTGACGCTATACCCACAGCTCTGTAGGCGAGTAAACACAACGCCGACACACCACATCTCGCCAACACAGTAGCCACGGCGTGTGCGCAGAATTTACGGGTGGCGTAGGCCACCTAGCTATCATTGCTCACTACACAGTTTCCACGTTGCAACATAATTTATTCCACTCACCACATTACGGACAAAACGGAAGGTGAAACATTTTCGTACCGTTTACCGTGCGCACCACCGACACCGAACGGCGACGGCTTTAGCCGAAACAACACGAAGCGCCGCCATTGAACTCGGCGCATCTCCACAACAACACACAAGCAGGTCCTTCGCTTCAACCCCCCCTTCTTACCTCTTTTGTTCCACCCAGGCCGTTACTTTCACTTCACTCATGTCTCTATCAATCACAATATGTCCGTCCTTCACGTGCCATGTACATCCCAAACACAAAAATAAACGGCGACGGGCACACTACAGCGCGTTGTCCTGCACTGCATTTGGTAAACACACCAGGCAAGGTTCATGACACCAAAGGATTCGACAGTGATGTCATCATTATGCAACCCGGAAGTACAAATACCAAGGATTTGTCTGTGATGTCAGTCGGGATGCCAGGTTTTCAAAAACAAGCGACAGAAACAAGCAAGGACGTTCATGAAAAAACAAAAGCCACAGCACCACGGTGGATCTATATGGGGTCTGAAGGGGTACGCGCTGTTTCGCGTGGCTCTCCAGGGGTTCCGTCAGGGGGTCCGCGGACCCCCAGGATTTTTTTTATTTTTTTTAACTTTTCTATTGGAAATTTGTATCGCGCCAGAGCCCCGTGCGCGGCTAGTGGCCGGCCAATGCGTCACGAGGCGACGCATTGTGAGCTTGTAGATCAAGCTTGTAGATCGGCTATTTTCAAATGGCCGAAATATGGGTTGAAGTGGTTACTGTATGTTTTGTACTAATAATCAAAATCTACAAAGTAACTAGTAACTAAAGTTTTCAAAAAATTGTAGTAGAGTAAAAGTACAACATTTGCCCCTGAGTAGAAGTAAAAGTACTGCAAATTGGAAATACTCCAGTAAAGTAAAAAATCCTCAAAAGTGTATTTAAGTACAGTACTTGAGTAAATGTACTTAGTTACTTTGCACCACTGGTAGCAACATATGTTTGTTCAGAAAACTGGCGGAACGCTGTGGTGTCACGCGAAGCGCCCAGTGCACCCCTGAGCACCACCTCAGGTGTGTGTTTATGACAAGGAGCACCCACAGCATCGGTGCCTATGACCTCAGGTGTGTGTTGTACCTTGTGATATTAACTATGTACACTTCTCTGGGGCATGACGGGATCTGTTTACTTTATGGGTTGTACGTGTACTTGTCTAAAAAGCCTGTAGCACTTGCCCTAGCCTTGACGACCTTGCAGGATTATGCAAAGGCTAAAATGTAATTTAGATAGTATGTTAGGTAGACAGATGCCATGTTTTCATAATACCATAGTATAGCATTATTTTAGGAGTCCTGTTGTGACTGTTGTATTGAGGGAAACATTTTGTTGACATGATGGTATGTTGTATGTACGGAATAGAAAAGCACTGGACTGGATGTAGAACTTTTGTGTGACTGTTGGTATATTGAATAATGATTTTCGAATTTGCCAATGTGAAAAGGAATAATGCTTTAACTGTTGAATTCATATGGATTGCTCCTGTGACATACAGTAGAAGTGAGTGTTGTAGTGACTACTACTGTAGGCCTACAGTGTGTGGTATATGTTTGTATTTTCTGTTTTTTGAAAAGTTAATACGTGTAACTGAAGTTATATATCAGATTTAGTTTTCTGTCTAAGCCAAATGAAGCGTAGTATACCTGTGAGATGTGAGTGGGATTGAAATAATATTTATAAGACTATGGTATCCCCGCTGCGTGGGGAAGAAGGTGTTGGGGCGTGTGGAGCCCCGAGGGGAGACAGTGGCCAATGATAACGCAGGAGAAAAAAGGTCAATTTGACCTAAAGTCCATCTGTGTGGTAGGTGGACTTTATGCCGTCACACAAGTGTCATGATCTTCATCAGGGAGTGATCGGGTTCAGTTCTCGCGCTTTATATAACAAGTAAGACGCGCGAACGCTGGAAGCGAACGCAGCTCGAAAATATTGTATATTTACAGACTTTGTGTGTGTGTGTGTGTGTGTGTGTGTGTGTGTTTGTGTGTGTGTGTGTGTGTGTGTGTGTGTGTGTGTGTGTGTGTTTGTGTTTTGACTGTAGCTGCACTCTGGCGCACTCTGTTGGCCGCACCCAGGCAGTGCACTGCACACAGACACACAAGCCGAGCAGACTTTCATAGACCAATTATTTGTTTACTAACATTGAGCCTGGACGCACAGGTGATTGTTTCACGCAATCAATTCCCAACCTGTTTCGGGGTGCACTGGTTTCAGCACACCCCAACCCCCTCTTGTGTGTGTTGGCTGGTGAGACGCGTCCTAACGAGACCTGATATAATGGGTTTCGTTGCGCGCATACTGGCTGCGTGCAGCCAGTGTGACGTCGTCTGTTAAAGGGGAAATCCACCCATTTTCAATATTTGAATGATGATGACTCATCATGTTGTAATTTGCAATGTTAAACCCACAATCAATCCTCCATTTCAAGGCAACACAGAAAGGGGGGAACTTTTTTCTTATTTCCACACAACTTCTTTATGCTATATTAATGACATAGTTAAATATTGAAAATGGGTGGATTTCCCCTTTAAGGGGTCTATAGTAAGCTCCACTTGGGCGGAGGCGCCCGCATTCGCAATAATCTGCATATTAACTTTTTATCCTCTCCTCCACATTTTTTGAGTGCTCCTGTTCTTTTTACAACCCAGTAAACAGATCATCTCATGCCCCCTGGTCAGCCGGGGCTCTGATGGAGGGGAAGGGAACTGGTTGGAATAACGTGTTCCTTCCACGCGCTACGTCCAACCAGGGAAACTCCCCCCTGTCAGGTGACAAGAAGGTCAGTTGGCTCTCATGCATTGAAGGAGGCATGAGCTCGGCCCTGGCCTCCCTAGGCTGGTAGGGGGAGTGTAGTGCCCAGGATCACTTAGCGAATTGGCACCGGGTGAAAAAAGGGTTACAAAATCGAGGTATAAAAAACAAAACTAAAAAACAAACAGATCATCTCATGCCCCAGAGAAGTGTGCATAGCTAAATATCCTAAGGCACAACACACACACATGATGTCGTAGACACCGATCCCGTGGGTGCTCCTCGTCATAAACACACACCTGCCAAAGTTTGCAGGATTGGTTTGTTTTGAACAAAATGCCTCAAATCCTGAACGCAGCATGCGATTTCCATTACATTTTCCGCATAGATTCCCACTTTGCCAAGGAAGAAATGCTCTCCTTTTCACATTGGCCTGTTATAGCGCTACCAGGAGGCCATAATAACCTAAATAAATGTCAGAATTAGTTGAATTAGTCTTATTGCACCTGTTTTTAGTCCTAACAATGGGCAAGTTATGGCCAAGGACCTTTCAAGGTCAACATCACCCAAAGTGGTTATAACAATATCAGAAATGAATTCCACACCCCACAATTAGTCAAAATGGAGGTATTGCATGTGTATATACACTCAGAAACAAAGAAGTTGGATTTTCATCATAGCCGATGGCAGCCATATTTGATTTGGCCATTGCGCCATTCGTGGCACTATGGCGGACGAGCGCCTCTGTGATTTTTACCAGGTGCTCGAAGAGCGCCTGAGTCTAAGAAGAGGCAGACCTACTAGTCATCGTTTCGACAGATTACAGATTTGCATTCGACACATTTGCGTCATTGGCTGTCCTTTAAGCCAATGGGGATATTTTCCCATACTCTGCACGGGCGGCCTCGTCCTCCCAAGCTATGGTACGAATGCGGAGACGGCCCGCCCCCCCGCAGTAACAGCGCTCCGCTCCCCTCATTCACACTGCAACAGTTGCAGACAGTGCAAGTTGTATTGCAGCCTCAGGCAGGAGGGTTAGCCTAAATGCTAGCGTGCTTCATTAGACCTAGTTAGGCTATTAAGTTATTATTTGGCCATGTTCACACTGACTTCAATCTTCGCTATTGTTGGGAAGACCTGTGTGGTGTCTAAAAATGTTGCCACCACTTATATAAAAACCATTATTAGCGTTTAGCGTCGCAGATTCTGTTGCCACCACTTATATAAAAAACATTATTAGCGTTTAGCGTCGCAGATTCTGTTGCCAGGTTTGGCGAGAGAAACAAACAATTCGAAAAACAAGTAATCAGGTCTATGAAAACAACACACACACACACACACACACACACACACACACACACACACACACACACACACACACACACACACACACACACACACACACACACACACACACACACACACAGAGCACCTGGGAGAATATGACTTCAAGTCATTTCTTTCTTGTTCATGTCTAGGTACCCATTGTTCAAGTGAGAAATTCTCCTACCACCAAATTGCGAACGGGCCTATAGGCCAGGTACATGACTACTGTGCAGATAATGTGGGGAGATAATGGCAAAAAAATGAATATCCTAAAAAAGTATTAACGCTACTCATTTGAAAAGGCTGTCATGTTTCAAAGTACTTATATGGACCCTACAAACAAAATGGTGCCAAAGAGATGTTGCCACCTTTCGTGTCCCTGACTTCTGGTCTGGCCCATGGACTATTAGTTTACTAGTTACTTTGTAGATTTTGATTATTATTTAAACTTTGGCTATGTGAAGATAGCCGATCTACAAGCTCACAACGTGTCACGATGTAACGCGTAGTGAGCTTGTAGATCTGCTATTTTCAAAAGATTGTTTTATATATTTTAGACATATTGATAACTTGTGAAACATTCTGCATAATGAGTTTTTTTAATTTAGGCTAAGTATAATTTGATGCCAATACTTTTGTATTTTTACTTTTTAACAGAGTGTTTCTACATTATTGCAGTATTGATACTTTTACTTAAGTTTTTTACTATCACCATCAACTGCGGTCACCCATCACTGTGGAGCTGCTCTGGCATGATGTTTATTTACCCTGGCTATCTTCCACAATTAGATTATTTTCAAGAAAAGCTTGGACATTATAACGTTATAGCCTATCACATCCATATGCTTATACAAGAGTCTTATAGGCCTACATTTAAATGGTTTTCTGGGTCTGTGTGTGGGGTGCAGTTAATCGAACTAATCAACTATAAAAAGAAACAAATACGAAAAAAATCTCTCTCTCTCTCTCTCTCTTTCTCTCTCTCTCTCTCTCTCTCTCTCTCTCTCTCTCTCTCTCTCTCTCTCTCTCTCTCTCTCTCTCTCCCCTCTCCTTGGATCAAGCGACACCGTCGTACGATGAAGCATAACCAACCAGGCTGACCGTTATTATAATTAATAACCTCGCGTCATCACGTCACCTCACGACCTGGCGGGAGCGCGCAGCGGCCCCGATTAACCAACATGCACGCGCATGGTGGATTGCGGAAGGCAGTCAGAGCAGCGGGGAGGCAGTGCGTGCGTCAGCAGGCTCCAGACACAGACAGTTATAGATCGCATCAGCTGGACAGGCTCATCCAGCACGATATCAACCGAACCGTGCCGTACCGGGGCCAGGAGGGCTGCGACGCGCTGCTGACGCCGCCGCCTGAATCCGATACAAAACCCTGCCGTTGTTACCTTTATTTTAATTCAGGATCCATCCTAATATATAAAGGACCCGGGGTGGACTGTGATCGTTACATTACATCCTCCTGGCAGTATAGTTGTGTTGAACATGGGGAACCTGCAGTTCATTCGAGGGTAACGGTTGTTGTTAATGGTTCATCTCTGCCTTATGCGTGTGACGCGCATTGAAGATCTTGCATGAATAGGTAGAGTAACGCTTTGCTTGGTATTACTGCACTCTAACCCAGTGGTTGGTTCTCAAACTTTTTCACGCCAAGGACCTCCAAATGTATAAATATTTGGCCGCGGATCCCCCATCTGAAAATATGTTGTGCTAGGGACTAGCCCTGAAACATGACTTGTTTGGCGCTACTTGTTCCTATTTTTTTTTTGCAAGTGTTACATTTACAACCAGTACATCTACATAAACATTCAGATTTCAAATATAAAGTGCTTACCCTACGGCCACGGTTGTTACAAGTTAAAGCGCCTGGGTCTAAGTACTCGCGTCATCCGTATTGTTCAATAAAAAGCATTTCTCCGATTTTTTTTCATACGCGCCCCTATCAGTTGGGATGTGTATTGCACTCTGATACATTTATTTAAAAAAAAGAAAATGGCTGCAGATCGGATTAAATTGCTTTTTATTGAACAATACGGAAGATACGGGTACTTAGACCCTGGCGCTTTAACGTTTTACATC
Organism: Gymnoscopelus microlampas; assembly: GCF_963454915.1. Lineage (NCBI taxonomy): Eukaryota > Metazoa > Chordata > Actinopteri > Myctophiformes > Myctophidae > Gymnoscopelus > Gymnoscopelus microlampas. The sequence continues at coordinate 35,783,338 of NC_139960.1, read as the reverse complement.
CGTGGCTTTGGGGTAAACACTTTATATTTGAAATCTGAACGTTCATGTAGATGAACTGGTTGTAAATGTAACATTTTCAAAAAACAGGAAAAAGTTCCGCCATGACGCTTGTGACGTCAACGAAGATTTGTGTTCAAAATGATGATGTTCAAGATTTTTGAAAAATAGCAGATCTTCAAGCTCATAGCATGGCACTCTTTGCCGCTCTATGGACTTGTATATCTGCTATTTTTGAATAGCCAACATAAGGTTAAAGTGGTTAAAATGATTGTGATGCTAGTGTTAACTAATTTTGCTGGGGTCCCGGACCCCACTTTGAGAACCAATGGCCTAGTTAATTTAAAGCTGCTAAGTCCTATATCCTCTGTAGTAAAAGTGCTTTTAAGTGTAAAAGTGAAAATAACAATACTGCAATGTAGAAATACTCTGTTACTCTGTTGGTTAAAATAAGTGTTAAATAGCTCTATATTCTGATTGTACTCATTGCTATAGAGTGTTTTTTTTCCAGGAGTCTCCTTTTCTCTCCACCTCTTTATTAAACATAAAATGCATTTTCAGTCCATTTTTAGTTTCATTTCCAATTTTATCTAATCAGGATAGAGAACGCAGTCAGGATATCGATTAAACAAGTGAAATTGAACTGGAACACTATACAAATGAAGCTGATAAAAGGGAACCTCTCCTGATTGGTTGAGATGTGGTCACCTACCTGAAAATGAACTTTCTGTTTATTAAAGAGCTGGAGAGACATGGGGACTCCTGTTACTGAACAAACGCTCTGCGTTGTGAGCTTGTAGATCTGCTATTTTCAAATATTTAGTACTTTTACTTTTGGTACTAAGTACATTTTGATGCCAATACTTTTGTACTTTTACTCAAGTACATTTTTTATTCTAGACTTTTACTTGTAACAGAGTATTTTTATATTGCAGTATTGGTACTTTTACTTAAGTAAAGAATTTGAGTACTTTTTCCACCACTGGCTGTTCATTGCACGAGAATGACTCATTCATGTTCTTCTTTCACGTTTCAACATGCTGTCCGATTGTAACGAATGTCTCTTTTTGATCCGCCCACACAGTCTCTTTAGCTCTGGTGCGGAAATGCCTGAAAAGCTATCTGAAGAGAGGGGCGTCGTCTCCCAGAACATTACTAAAAGGATAACGTATTACACCAGCGTTCACATCGCGAGGGACCAAAAGACACTATTCGCCGGCCAATCAGAGTCTATCTCTGATGCCAAGCCTCCAGAGGCCTCCTCCCACGATGCACTGCTCTCAGGCACACAAACCAACCCCCTGCTGGCGCCGCGCCCACTCGTCCTGTTCCTGCCCTGGCTCGGCGCCCGGCCCGGCGCCGCGGCCAAGTACCGGAGCCTCTACCTGCGGCGCGGCATGGACGTGCTGTCGGTGGAGACCGACGTCGCGCACTTCCTGTGGCCGCGCTGGGGCCTGGGCTACGGCCTGGAGGTCCTGAAGGTCCTGGAGGAGCCGCGGTTCTCGGGGCGCCCCCTGTTGGTGCACGCCTGCTCCATCGGCGGGTACACCTTCACCCAGATGCTGGAGCACATCGCTCAGGGTCCCGAGAGATACGCCCGCCTGGCGCCGATGTTTGTCGGGCAGATCTACGACAGCATGGTGGTTGGCACACTGGAGCACATGGCCTTAGGTGAGAGAGAGAGAGGGAGGGAGGGGATCTGACAGGGGGTTGTGTTTCCTTTTGTGTTGGAAAAGTGTGTCAATCTGTTGAATAATGAATTAGGAGCCCGTGGTTCAATGTTAAATTATGCACGCTGTTGTTACTGGCTAGGAAATGCTAGTTGCATATATGAAACTTTAAACTTTAACCACTGACTTAAGCCCTATATAGCAGTGGTTCTCAAACGTTTTCATGCCAAGGACCCCCAAGTTGACACTTATGGCCCGTGGACCCCCATTTGAAAACATATGCCAGGGACCCCCATAAGAGAAGGTTTTTTTTACGGCTCTAGCAGTGATTCTCAACCATTTAGATTTCTAGGACCCCCGGTTTGACATGCATTAGGCTACGGACCCCCATTTAATGGCATTTATATCTCTGGGACCCCAATTTATATTGTAAAATCAATGTTAATTTAACTCTGAAAGTGTGCAAATGGAACCAAATGGACCCTAACGGGTCCATTTCGTTCCATTTGTACACTCTCAGAGTTACAGACCCATAAGGGTCCATTTGGTTCCTAACTATCTATCATTTAGCTGGGGACCCCCTGGAACTCCCTCAAGGACCCCTGGGGGTCCCCGGACCCCACTTTGAGAACCAACGCTATATAGGACGTGTTGTGAGCTTGAAGATTTTTTAAAAACATTTCTGCTCTATAATGACACGCTCAAAATAGGGACGGCAGGTTGAAAGTGTTTCAACTTTTCTTGAAAAAACACATTGTTGACGTTTTCAAATATTAATTAGCCCGGTTAATTTCTCCATTTCTCTGTCTGTGATCTGTCTGTTATCCAGGGCTTGGGAAGACTCTGTTGCCTCGTTTGAACTGGCTGGTCAGAAACGCAGCCTTGCTGTACTTCTGGCTGTTCAAGTCGCACACAGTCGACTACTACGACGCCGGCATCCAAGTCTTCCACCACAGCCCCGTCACTTCCCCTTCGCTCTTCTTCTTCTGCGAAAACGATGCACTCTGCGACCCAGTCGCCCTGGAGTCCGTCATTGACTTGTGGAGAGAGAGGGGCGTGGCCGTAGAAAGCAGGAAGTGGAAGGTGTCGGTGCACGCGGGCCACATGCGGTGTCACCCGGACGAGTACCTGTCCACCTTGGAGAAGTTCTTGAATGCACTAGTGCCACTTCAAGCAAAAATGTAATTAGTTGGGAGTGGATAAGTGACTGCTGGGACACGCTGAAGATTTTTGTAAAATATTTAATTATCTTATTGCTCAAAATTGTTTCAAAGCAATGTGACCTGTGCGGTCACATCACAACTGCCGGCACTACGTAAAGAGGGAAATGTGCATCAGTTGGTTCAATAATCTAAACATGTTTTATTTGATTGATGAATGGCCCAAACAACACAGTTTACAGAGAGCACCCCTCCCCTGTCTGATGATGTTGTCAGCGCTCTGTCTGATATAGTAGCCTAGTTAAATTATTAGATCATTTGAAACCTCACAGCCGCAATGAGGCGCTCAGGTCAAGATTATATTACATACAAATGTATAGGTTAATAAGAATGAAATTCGCTATGTCTCTGAAACAGTGTTCGAAGTAGTTGAATATGTTATTTAATACTGCACTTTTTAATAGAAGCCTAGTAGTTGTAAGTTATTTTTGTTTATGTTTACAGTTAGATGTTGGATTGTTTGTGCCTGGAAGAGTCCATGAATCAATCCACTAGTGAGCTTTAGATGTGAAAGGCACCTTAATTTAATTCTTGAGTTTAATAAATATATATTTTTGGTAATGTTTAGTAAGATGCAAGAGTCATGACAGTACTTTTCAAGGGCTTGGCACAAGTTGGTATATTATGACTGCCATTTCTTGTTTACCCAATAGCTTAATATCCAATGAGATTCTTTAGATATAATAATAAGTAATGCCTATATAATAACCAAGTGGGTAAAGGCAACTAATTGAACAGCTGGAACAGTCAGGTTAGTTTAGAAAATGTTAGTTTTGAATTTGAACATATATTTTGGACGTTACCACCCGATAATATCAATATACTACCCAGCCCGACGTTCAATCAGTGTGTTTTCCCCCAGCATGGGAACCTGGTATGACACAACGTGAAGGGATTTCTAATGACGACAATCACTGCTTGAATTGTTACTGTTATTCTTGCAATAATAGCTGCACTGATTCATTTGGTATGTTAACGCTGGCTGCATTGTCTGCATTGTATCACATATCCATCCTTTAACCACATGAATGCATTCTCACAGGGCTCAAGTCCGCTATTGACGGTGTGCCTGCCTTGTTTTAAGTTTAGATTTTTATTCATTTTCAATGTATTTAATGGTATTTTCATCGTCGATCTGCAATATTCGTCACGTGACGCGGACTGTCCTGATCATTGAAAAGCGACACTCAAGGGTTTCCCAGTGCATTTACTGGTGACTAAATGCGGGCCCTTACCAAGTGTCAGTATGTGACGAGTTGGGAGTGAGAATATGTTGACATGTCCTTATTGTGGGCATGTCATAAGGCGAACAGTCAGCGAAAATAGCCAATCTACAAGCTCACAACACGTTGTGGCGCATTTTGCAAACAAAGTATATAGGGTTGCAAAGGAGGAGTTAGACGTGCCTTCCCAGAATGAAACACTTCCGTGCTGCTAAGCCAAAAAACATGTAGTAAAGAATACTCAACATCCAAGGATGTATGGTAGCATTGACCAATTTAAAAAAAAGGACAAGGACAGCGCCTCAATTACACCAATTTATTTTGGCCAGACAAACAAAAGGCTAACATTTCAGAAATTCGGCCTAGTTGGCCTTTATCAGAGCACATCTTAAACTCTGATGAAGGCCAACTAGGCCAATTTGGGCTTCATCAGAGCATAAGCTCTGATGAAGGCCAGCTAGGCTGAAACGTTAGCCTAGTCTTGCCAAAATAAATTGGTGTAATTGAGGCACTGTCCTTGGATGTTGACTCTTCTAAACTTTACTATGGAATCTAAAGTATATGGGTTTAAGTGGTCAATTACCCTGGCTGAGGATATTGATGAAAGGTGACGATAACTGATAACCCCTAAGGCTGATATGACGGGTAGCTGACCAATCTGTAAAGAAAAGGGTTTATTTTGTAATCTTTGAAAAAAAAATATTTTTCACATTTAATAACATCCCCAAAATAGGGATGCCAGACTTGAAAGTGGTTATGGCACAATAATCTTACACATTGAAATTAAAAATGTAATTAATTAATTAAATTATTATTTACTCCTTTCCAAGTGCCCCCCCCCCCCCCTTTAAAAAACACTGATCTAAGTGATGTTATGCTTAACATGTATAGATAATTGCAAGCTTTTTGGAAGAGCATGACTATGGTCTTAATGTTTTATTTGTTTTAATAAACCATTTGGAATCTGACTTGAAAACACATTAGTCAATGTATTATATTTATAATAAAATTATATTTATTTTCAAAGAAAGAGTCTTTGTGAGTGTCTCTGTGGTGCTTTTTGTGGCAGCGTTGGTGTTTATTACTATGGTTCTTCTGGTACGGTCGTGGACGTGGTGAAGACGGGTATGAACAGACATGTTCAAGTATGCAGAGTATGCCATCTATTGTTTATTGTTTATTCAGATCCCCAAGCCAATAATTAGATGACCGGGTCATCGGTCAATAGGACACTCAGGAGGAGACTCTTGACTCGTCATCAAATTATTGGCTTAGGAATGTGACAAAAACAAATAAAATCTCAATGAATTCAAGGCTTTATGAAACATCAGTGCGGAGTCATCATCATCATCAACATGAATAAACACTCCCACTTAAAGTTATCCGTCACTGCCCGTCATTGAAATCGCCAGCCTTGGAAAACGGCTAAGGGATCGTGTTTTTCTAGCCTTATCTTGCCTTGCCTGACCCCTTACGCCTGAACTTTTTTGGCTTTTTACTATTTTGGATTGTTTAAAAAAAAGTTCAAATAGCCGATCTACATTGACACGTTGTGAGCTTGTAGATCGGCTATTTGAACTATTTTAAAATGCCAAAACAATGAATTCATAAGGGGTAAGGCGGCGGCACTCAATAGGGCCCCACGTGCGTTAAAAGGTTGCCCACCCCTGGCTTAAATGGTCAATGTATGTTGAGCAAATCCTTACATTGTGGCAACACATCACAGCTCTGCTTTGTGTCGATCTGTGGTATGCGGTGTGTGTGTGTGTGTGTGTGTGTGTGTGTGTGTGTGTGTGTGTGTGTGTGTGTGTGTGTGTGTGTGTGTGTGTGCGTTATGTATGTGTGCATGATGTATATGTGGTGTGTATGTATGTGTGTATGTGGGGTGAATGTGGTTTGTGCATGTGTACTGGCCCGACTTAATGCACAGGCTGTAGGGGCTGCTGGCCCGTGCTGCTGACCCGGGCACCAAGCTCGGGAGGCACCAAGCTTGGGGGGCACCAAACGCTTAATTGGCCCAAAAGAAAGAAAGAAAGGCCGGACCTTATAGTGCAATTAACTGCGCTGAAAAACTGTTCCCGGGGCCACTATTGCGGGGGCACCGCTCACCTCGTTCAGGAAGTGCACATACTGTAGGCATGATGCCAGCTATAGGCTACCCCCGATTGGAACTCGATCACCCTACGCTATAGAGGGTGAGGATCCAAACGAGACATGATGTCAGCATGAACACTGGCATCATTCTTCACCATGGTCCAAATGCTGCCATAGACCACCAGTGGTTCTCAACCCTTTCAGGCCGCGACCCTACAAAATAATCATATTTGAACTGGGGACCCCCCACCCTGACAAGCACTTGGAATTCTAAGAGTTGAGGCATTACATTTAGTTTGACTCGGTTCTACATATACATATTATGAAAATAGCCGATCTACAAGCTCACAACGCCTTGCGTTGCAAGGCGTTGTGAGCTTGTAGATCAGCAATTTTCTTATATTATTTGACAATTTGGCCAATGTTTGACCAGTTTTTGTCACAGTTTGTTGATTACTTTTGATGCAGTAATCGTCTTTGTTATTATTTTGTTTTCGGTATTAAAAAGTTCTTAAAAGTCCTTAAATTGTCACTTCACTGTCATCTAGGGACCCCTCCAAAATCATGGGAACCACTCACCAGCCTTTGGACATGTGGGTCCTTTGTCACTAAAGCTGGGCTCACGCCACAGGAGTTTTACAATCTTAAACGGTTTTGAAATCTGGTTACATCACACACTATGGGATAATCTGGCCAGATAATGGCCCAATAGTTGGGTCTGACCCAAAATCTCCCCGATTATACAGTAGAGTAGTGAGCCAGGCTTTACGTTGATCTTATAATACACTTGATGAAATTGCTGTTCTGATGTTGGTGTTCTCACTTAGATTTTGTCATTTAGGGCTATTGTGCCATAGGCTTATCCCCTCTCGTGCATACATTATACATGCAAATGGGACCTATTTATGGATTATGGTGCAATGGACCTAAATTACAAAGTGAGAACAAGATCACTGACATCAGAATAGATTTTGTATTACAGTAACTGTGATTTTTTATGAGTCATATAAACATTATGTTTTGAGAGGCATCGGCCTTCAGTAACAGTCGTCTGGTATAATTCAATAACCCCCCCCCCCCTCACACCCTTTTGAGAAATAAAATCCTATAAAGGTAAGAGTCACAAACGACCCATAAAAAGGCTGGTCACTTAAAACAGTCGTTCTCAAACATTTTCATTTGGAGGACCCCCAAATTGAATTGATTGACAGGGAAGGGAGTTGCATAAGAGGAGATTTGTGTGGCTACAATGTTCAAAATGGCTCACAATACATAAAAGCTCACAACGTGTGTCATTGTCATCGCGACGTGGTGTGAGCTTGTAGATCAGCTATTTCCTAATAGCCGAAGTATAAAATAAGGTTAAAGAGGTTACTGTTTTGAGCCACTGCATTAAGACAAAAGGCATGTGTCACCGTCTCTCTCTCTCTCTCTCTCTCTCTCTCTCTCTCTCTCTCTCTCTCTCTCTCTCTCTCTCACACACACGCACACGCACGCTAATGCCCTCTGCATACATAATGTTGAAAACTTGCATCACATTTAGCACACACACACACACACACACACACACACACACACACACACACACACACACACACACACACACACACACACACACACACACACACACACACACACACACACACACACACACACACACACACACACACACACACACACACACACTGACTGGAGCCAAAACATTGAATCATGACTGACATCTGCTGGAGAGATGACAAATCAACAGCTGGAGTAGCCCATAGCAGAACTGTCAGATATACAAGCTCATAGCGCGGCACTTGGCTCCATGCTATGAGCTTGTAGATTGTGAAAATGTTGGCAAATCTTTGCTTCTGGGGGTCCCTGGAACAAAATCTTCTGACATGGGGGTCTGCGGCCAAATACATATCATTTTGGGGGTCCTTGACATGAATAAGTTTGAGAAGTACTGGCCTCTGCTGAAACAAGATGTCTTGCACAACAACGCAGCCTAATAGCACACCGCCCATTTCTGAAACATGTTCACACATTCCACATCTAGAAATCATACATCACGTGATCACAGATCACCCACATGCTTTACATGTTATTTTAAGCAGTAGTTCTCGAACTTTTTCATGTCAAGGACCCCCAAAATTATATGTAGCCTTTCTGGCCGCGGACCCCCACCTGACAATATGTTGTGCCAGGGACTCCCAGAAAAGAAGATTGTAACAAAACAGATCCTGTGTCTAGGTGTGACATGACCTTTGACATGATCTAAATGTCTCAATAGAAGAGCAGGGAGACAAAATACAACCACCCCAATTGTATGAGTTATATTCTATTAACATACTCAACCATACAAATTGGGCACAATTACATTTTATTCATTAAAAACAAGTTACACAGTGAGGCCTTAAAGATGTACTCCCACTGGTCCAGATTCTTGTTGAGGATTTCCTCATCGAGTCAGGGTTCATTACCTGAAATACTTATGTGTCTAGATAAATATTGCATTTGGCAGCAAAGATGACCTCTAATATTTGAAATCTTGAATACCAAGATCTACTAATTATATACAAAAAAGTAGTTTCCCATAAGTTCCCATGCGTTCTCATCAGTTCCCATGCAGAAGCCACGTAACAATAAGTGGAAAAGCCATACAAATTGTTTTAAGGTCAAATTCCAAAACCACACTGGACTCATAGTCAAGACAAGTTACATTTAATGACATGATACATTTCATACGACAAGCGCAGACTCAATGTGCTTCAAAAATATATATATAAAGACAAGAAAATGCAACGGTCAGCAATGACGGTCAGAAATGAACACAATTACATTATGATTAACACATAAGAATGAATTAGAATAAATGAAAGTCCAGTTTTTCTTGATAACTACACACACAAGATAGGTTTTTAGTTTGCTTTTAAAAGAAGACACTGTTGTAACAGACGATGACATGAGATGAGAAGAGAGAGTAAAATTCTGCTAATCAAAATTGACTTGAGTAAAAGTACAAAAGTAAGGGCATCAAAATATACTTAAAGTACCAATTATGCACTCCTCTATCTATCTATCTATCTATCTATCTAGTCTGTCTGCCTGTCTGTCAACCAACCAAAAGATTGGCCAATCAGCACAGCCTGTCGATATTGAATCAGGAAGTGAGTGCAAAGCACCTCTGTCATGTAGTCATGTCCTCTCAACCATAGAGTTACAAGACTAGTTTTCATATGTTTATGTCCTCCTGACCATAGTAGAGCTAAGACTAGTTTTCATATGTTCATGTTAAAATTCTGTACTCCACCGCCTATATAGACAATAGACCAGCCCACGATCAGTGAGCATCAGGCCTGATATTTAGCCCACTTCAGACACAACTTATGCTTGAACTGAACTGAACAGGTGAGTTTATTATGGTAAACAGTGGTGTAAAGTAACTAAGTACATTTACTTAAGTACTGTACTTAAGTCCAATTTTGAGGTATTTGTACTTTACTTGAGTATATCCATTTTTTCTGTACTTTTACTTCTACTCCACTACATCTCAGAGGCAAATATTGTACTTTTTACTCGACTACAATTATTTGAAAACTTTAGTTACTGGTAACTTTGTTGATTTTGAGTATTATTACAAAACATACATTAACCACTTCAGCCCCTATACACTGCGACATGAGCTTGTTGATCTACTATTTTCAGCGAAGGCCCTCCCCACAATCTCATGCCTACATGTTTACTGTCAAATGTAGCCGACCACAAAAATAATATTAAGTTCCCAAACTTCCCATAGGAGAACATGCTATGCCTACACTGCTGACAGAGACGAATAACAATCAAACACAAAATAAAAAGGTGAATTTTCTTGAATTCTACGTCCCCATTTCTATCAACATTAACAGCCAAAATTGTAAGATATTTGATTTTGTTTATTCTGTTTAGGCCTATTGCATAAAGTTCGGTGCTTTTCTGTTCTTTAAAAACAATATCTGAAAAAATATATAAACAGCTCACATACTGTAAATATTAATTCAGTATGTGCAAGTTAAACTATTTTGCATTCATAAATGAATATGCTTCTCTTAAAATACATGTAAAAATGCATAATTATGCTACCTGCCATAATAGGATCATACGTGACATTATTCCACTGTTTATTATTCAATACTTATCTTTATTAGTCAGAAATGTAAACAACGAGGTACAGTCAGACATTTAGGCTAAAAGGGTAACACAAAAAAGTCCAGGACACTTGTGGTACAAATTATACTAAGATCCCCAGACCAAAAAGGGTCATTTTTGTGAATTCTTTATTAGCGTTTTCACATTTTTTTCAATTCTAAATTCAAATTATACTAAGATCCCCAGACCACTTGTTTCCATTGTGGTCCTATATATTCAATTAATCAACATAGCCTAAAATAACACAAAAATATGTGGAGAAAAAGGTGAAAAATGAAAAAAAAGGCATTGAATGCCACCTCCTTTCTATGGGAAAAATTAGTTTACCTCCCCTTGTGGGTCTCCTGAAAGATGGATTTTCAGGCCTGTTATCATCTCTGCATGGCTTTTTATATCATTTTATTATGGATTTTTCCCTAGCAGATTTTTAGCTTGTCCTGGTTGCGAATGAGATGATCCAGGTAGTTTTCCACCTTCACCAGCCTCTCATATTGCTGAGTGGCCGGGAAAGCGTCTTCGGTGGCGTTTCCTACAGATCTGGCTTGGACAGAACATTCCATTGTCTGGGAGAAGGAGCGCACTCTTCCCCATAAGCTGGACACGTCAGCCTGGATCTGGGTTAAGTGAGCGGACGGGGGGTTCTGGAGCTGAACATCCAGCAGTCCCAGGTCATGACTAATGCTGCTCAGGCCCTCGATGATGATGGGAGGGGAGATGACTGTCACCGGAGAAGCTATCGACCACTGAGGAAGAGAAAAAATATATATAAAAATGATGGATAATAATAATAATACATTTCATTTATAATGCACTTTACATTCTTGCACATCTCAAAGTGCTACAGGGTTTATGGCATAAAACAGCAAAGACAACCAAACAATTACATGGGACCCTACTAGGCTAAAGGGTCAAATTAAAAACTAGGTAAAATCAGGGCATGGAAAAAAAAAGGCCCAATAATAATAATTAAGAAAATGCTTTTTTAAAAAGGTAGATTGGAAAATAATTCCAAAGAAATGATTTTGCATAAAATGGAAAGGGAAATTAACTTTTGCAGTTCTTAACTATTTTCAAAAAATGTCAAGCATTTTTAAATAGAAGCTCATTATGCAACCCTGTACATTCAGCTATTTTCCGATTTTTATTTTTATGTTTGAACACAAAAGAACCAAAACATTTTGTCTATATTAACATGGCCAAAACAAGGACACCAGGTTTAAAGTCATTACATTATTTTAAAAGCTGCACCAATTACTATTTTACGATCTACTGTGATTCTTTTATTATTACATATTTTTTAAGTCTCTTCATCATTGCATGACCGAGCTTTGAAACCAATCAAGTTTTCACAGTTGAGTGAAAAAAGAAAGAACATTAAATCTGTTCTTATTAATATGACAAAAAAATCGAATCAATATGTTAGAAATGACCATCCCCGCCTGGTAACATTACAGATACAATAAGATAAAATAAATTCCTAAAGTTAAAACTTTATCCCCAAAATATGTTAAGTAAAGTTTCTTTTTTCAGAACAAACATAGAGAAAAGCCTATATCGTATTGTGTGAGTAATCAAATGAGTAAATCTATTTACCGGTACATACCTTTGCTTTTACTTTCTTAATGTGAACAAGGGTAGTTTGAGCAATATTTATTATTTCATGGATGGAGTTGGATTCTCCTTTGGTCGGTCGACTGAAGCAGACGGATGCAAGTGCCATGAGAGAGACACACAGGAGAGGCAGACTGGTGTGCATTCTGATTCACAAAAAGTATATATAAACCAATGAATGACAAATAATGACATTGTACAGAAGTCAAAGTAAGTAACAGAAAACTTTGCTTTCTGCATAAAAAAAGCAAAATGCCAGTACATTTTATGCATGACAATTTAATTGAATTTACAAGTTCTGCAGAGAAATAACATTAACATTCTAGAAAATAATATACATTTTGCTTTTTAAAATTAATTTGATTTATCTCTCATCACCATCTCCTGTAAGAGTGTATTATATCATTGCCTTACCTGTAGTTTGCTAAATGTCTCTCTTGCTGCAGATGCAAGTGACAAAGTGACACAGTATGCCGATCTGTCTTTAAATAAGACATGTCTGATTATGTCATGATGTTGAGGTGAATTACTACTTGGTATCCCCACAATGTATCGGTCCCCTCCCCCTATTTGTGTGGGCAGAGTTTTCTTCAATTAAACAAAAACAAAACTGAAATAATATTTTTTGTAGCCTAGGAAGAAAACAATAAAGTCACTGCTCAGCTTCATTCAGTGGTGTTAAAAAACACAACCCCAAGCCAGAAATCTTGGTGTAGTCATGCATTCAACAGCCATATTAAAGACCAATACAAAGTCAGCCTACTATCACCGTAAGAATAATAAAAGATAAAAGCACTTATGTCTCAGTAAGGATTTGGAAAAAAAATGACTCATCTTCAGTACTACTGTAATATCACAACTGTTGTATTTACAGGTCTCCCTAAATAATTGATCAGATAGATACATAGATATTCCAGCTGGATAGAGTCATTGATTATCATACAGAACAAAATAAATAGTTTGGAGTAAAAAAAATAACAGGTTGATTCAGAATGCTGCTGCTCGAGTCCTTACAAATACAATGAAAGTGAATCATATCACTCCAGTTCTTAGGTCTTTACATTGGCTTCCTGTCTGTCAGAAATACATATTCTGTCTGACCTTGTGCTATACTATTATATTATACTATTATGATTTTGAACCATCTCAGGTCGTGAGACACAGGTCTATATTGATCCCAGAGTCAGAACTAAATGTGGAGAAGCAGTGTTCAAATTGTATGCAGCCGGACATATAGTGTACAGGGGACTGTGGAACAAACTCACAGAAAACTGTAGGTCTGCTACAAGTCTCAGTGCTTTGAAATCAAAGCGGAAGACCTTTCTTTTTGCCCCTGCCTTTAGTTGAGGTTTTGAGTCATATCCTGCAATGTAACAACATTCTTGTATTTTATGTTTTATTTGAACTTATACTCACTTTATGTTCTCTTAATTCTTTGATAACAATTATGTCTTGCATTAAAATGTCCTTTTATAGTGTATCTTTCTCTTAACCAATTAAGACCTTAGGCTGATTCTAAAAGTGTCTTCTAAATCCTAACAGTTTTCTGAAAAAAACGGTGGTTCTCAAACTTTTTCATGTCAAGGACTCCCAAAATTATATATCTTTGGCCGCGGACCCACATCTCACAATGTTTTGTTTCGGGGACCTCCCAGAAGCAAAGATTTGAGTTAAATGTTCTCTTTAAAAAAATATATATATATATCAAAGATTTGCACAAATTATTTGTTTTTCTCAAAAATAGCAGATCTGCAAACTCGCAGCTCTGTGCTATTTTTGAATAGCCAAAGAAATCTAAAATGACACGGATGCTTTCCCGGTTTTTATGAGTTAATGCCCCACTTTGCATCTTCCCAAACTTGCTTCTGTTCTGACCCATATGCATGCATGCACAGGTCAACCCATCCAGGAAAATCCAGCTTAATTTTGTGTCCCTGCAACAAGGTTGCATTTTCAGTTGATGCATGCGTTGCTACTGACGCAATTATATGTTTAATCTCATCTACAGTTGTGTGTACATTGTAAATGTCTTGAAATGCGTAGGCGGACGCCTTTCTGACGCAATTCCACTTTTAATCTCACTTACAGTCGTGTGTACGGCACCTTTTTAAATGTATTGAAATGCCAAGGCACAGCATTTGCAACCTATCAAAATGATTTGGTATAATTTCAGTATCAAAACACAAATTCTAAATTATAGCAAAGATCTACATAATTAGAAATCAGGAATACAAATAAATGATTCATAAAAGTTATAGTAATTACAAATAATATTTACAAATATTTTAATTGACTACATTTCCTCAGTGTAATACAAAGTTATTTATTACATTCAAATGTCCTTTTATAACGGGTTCCTTTTTCACTTTTAATTCTGTGTCTTCTCCCTCATTAATGCTTAATGGTTTCTGCATTTTGAATGGCGTTGTTGATGTGCTATACACATAAACTTGCCTCTCAACTGATAGATTGCAGTGCCAAAATTGTGTTTTCTTTCAAATTATGCACCAGTCATAATTTCTGTAAGAGAGTACATCCTCCTTTGACTGCATATGGCACATATAGGTAGCAGTGTGTTTGTTTGTTCAAGGAACCTAGGCCTATTTGTTTCTTCAGTTTGTGTACGTTAATTGCAATATACCAGTGGTTCTCAACCTTTTCAGGTTGTGAAAATAATCATATTTGAACTGGGGACCCCTACCCTGACAAGCACATGGAATTGTAAGAGTTGAGGCATTACATTTAGTTTGACTCGGTTCCACAGATAAATATTATGAAAATAGCAGTTGCCTATTTCTTATAATATTTGGCCAATGTTTGGCCAGTTTTTATAGTATAGTTTGTTGATTACGTTTGATGCAGTAATGGTCTTTTTTAGCGGTGCCAACCGCTCTACGTTTGACTCTGTCTGCGTGTCCGTCTGTCCGTTTGTTTGAGCACGGGATGAGCACGGCAAAGAAGCAACACATACAAACACACGCACACACACACACACACACACACACACACACACACACACACACACACACACACACACATGGACTTGGAGATTGCCTATGCCATCTCTCCTCTCATTGGCCACACGTGCCACTAGTTATCAAAGAGGGGTCCAGGGACCCCCAGCGTATGTTATGTCCGTCCGCCCGTATGAGCACGGGATGAGCACGGGATTTTAAACAGCTACAGTATAACTCCAGTTTGCAGCATGCCACCAAGTCCAAATTTGGTATGTGGACTTAGACCACCAATAGGGACGAGCATGAATTGCTGAAGTTATAAAAGAGAGGTCCAGGGACCCCCAGCGTATGTTATGTCCGTCCGCCCGTATGAGCACGGGATGAGCACGGGATTTTAAACAGCTATAACTCCAGTTTGCAGCATGCCACCAAGTCCAAATTTGGTATGTGGACTTAGACCACCAATAGGGACGAGCATGAATTGCTGAAGCCCCGCCCCCTCTGTCTTCCCATTGGCTGGCCTTTAAACAGCCATAACTCAAGTTCTCAGCATGCTACGGAGTACACATTTTGTACATGGACTAAAACCACCAATAGGGACAAACTGTAATTAGTTAAGCCCCGCCCCCTCTGTCTGCCCATTGGCTGGGCTTTAAACAGCTATCATTCCAGTTTGCAGCATGCTACCAAGTACAAATTTGGTAAGTGGACTCAGACCACCAATAGGGACGAACTGAAATGAGTTAAGCCCCGCCCCAAAGGCACCGCTTCCTTCACACAGGGTGTGATTTTTCTTTACAATTTCTTTTTGGTTTTACAAATATCTTAAAAGTCCTTAAATTGTCACTCCACTGACATCTTGGGACCCCCCAAAATATGTGGGGACACCCCTGGGGGCAATATACAATATACTGTCATTTCCTTGCATTTGTCATTTCCAGTCAATGGTCTGATAACAGCTTGGTGTTGCATGTCATTTAATTCATTTGACTGAACAAGCATTCTCCAGCAGTGACATGTTCCATGGTGAGTGAGTTTTTACACGTTAGACTTGACTAAGAAGTGGCATGGGCTGTTTGCACAAGGGATTGCTTTTTGTGTTGGTTTCACTGCCAAGGGACATTGTTTTGGAGTACAGATTCCGTAGCATGTTATCCACAGGTTGAGGAGCTCAGCTAACCTGCTTTTGAACATCCACTTGCTTTGCAAGACAGCCCACATTTTATTGCACGTATCAAGTGTTGGTCCCGCTGACATGTCCTGCTTCTTGGTGAACCTCCACTTTATGGTAGTGGAGGTTAACGGCTATTGTTAGCTTGAGGCTATAGCTGCCTAAATGTTGCATGCTTTGCAAGTTGTATCTTCAAATCAGTTTTAGTGGGTGGTAGAATGTGGAAATAATGATATATCAATGTCAAGAAAATTGATTAACAGTTCATGAATTATGTTCTTTAGCCCCCAATAGCTGCTTTCTATTTATATATCAAAAATTGGGCTGTTATAAATCTTACTGTAGCTTGTATTGAGATGATTTACTCCCACTGAATTCCCAAAGGAAACCCTATTCCGTAGAACGAGGTGTTTCAGACCTGTACTTAATGGTAACGGCTCTAGAAGAAACAAATCATTGATGTTGTTTCAGCAACACTGGGAAGAGAGATTTGACGAAGATTTGACACAAAAATTGGGCTGTTATAAACCTTAGTAGCCGGTATTGAAGTGGCCTCTAATAGCCCCACTGTGTAGAAGTGTCATGTAAATGTCAGTGTATGTGTATAGGGTTGCTACAGTTAATCAAACTAATCAATTTAAGTGAATATAAAATTCTATTTTAATAAAATAATTGATAACAAAATAGAGCAAGTAGCTGATCTACAGTAAGTTTGTTGTGAGCTTGTAGATCTGCTTTTTGTCTCCGCCAGGCCGAAGCCGTGGCAGAGACTATGCTTTGCACCCTGTCCGTCTGCCCGTCCATGTGTGTGTCCGTCTGTCTGTGAACAGCTAATCTCCGGCACCGTTGGCCCAATCGCAGCGACACTCCCTGGAAGCCAGAGCAGAACCTCTGCCCCGAATGTTTCAGTTCGGCCTGTTATAGCGCCACCAGGAGGCAACATTTTGCAAAACCATTTTTTAAATATTACTCTTATAGATTTTGTCCAAACATCACGCAAATTGGCACACAGCATCTCTATCGTCATTAAACCAAACTGGTCTTTCAGATTTCTCATATTCCATCCTGATTGGCTAAGATTGGCTTCCAAAGTTTGCAGGAGTGGTTCGTTTTGAACAAAATCCCTCAAATCATGAACACAGCGTACGATTGCTGTGAAACTTTGCATTCATATTCCCACTAGGCCAAGGAAGAAATGCCAATTCACATCAGCCTTTTATAGCGCCACCAGGAGGCTGAGTTTTGCATATTTGATATTACTCCTACAGATTTTGTCCAAATTTAACTTAAATCGGTACAGATTATCTCTATAGTCATGTGACCAACACGGATCTGTAAGATTTTTCTGTACGACGAAGGCTCTACGTCCTCCCGGCGGGGGCTCCTCACTGGCAGGTGAGTCGGTAGGATACAGCAGCAGTGACAACACAGAAATGTGTGTGGGGAGGAATTAATTGGCACAACAACAGAAATTGGGGACAAAAAGGGGTTACAATTTTTTTAATTAATTAAAAGAAAATCATTAGTTGCGACCTGATCAAAAGAACAAGGAGTAGGAGACAGATGGAAAGAGTGGACAGATGAATGAATCCCTGGACAACAACGAGTAGTGAGTGGGAGGATGGAGGGAGAGGTTTAGGAGGAGAGGAGGGCGGAGATTAGAACGTCATTGGAAAAACACCTCTGGTCATTTCCAGTAAGCTGGGCTGCATGGCACCGAGCCAATTTGATTCAATCTCTCCTTTTCTTTTTTTCTTTTTGTTCCATTGAAGAAAGAACAACAAAACATCACCCATTATGCTCGTCCTCCTTCTTCCTGTCGAAACATATTACACTCAGGAGACCACAGCAAATACCTAGACAGTTATTCATACTTTGATCTGCAAAAAAAGCTGAAATCAAAACAAAATATTATTCTTCACGTTTTAAAATGAAAAGGTTTGAGAACCACTGATCTAGGGATAAATATATAAAATGAAAATGTTTATAAAACAGTAAAACTGAAGAGATCACCTGAAGCATTTAAAATACAAACTCATTGATTACTGTAAATGACATATCATCATGTGATGAATTATGTGGTATGGGAATGGCATAGACTGGCATACTCACCGATACCAGCATTTTAGGCAGTATCGGCAGCTTTTCCGATACTGGTATCGGAACAACTCTAGTTTGATGTTCTTGAGGGGGTGGGCGCATGGGGATTCATGCCTTTCTGCTTTTGATATCCCCCTCATGGTCATTCCTTTTTTTCTTATTTTTTTTTGGTGCTATTTTTTAATTGGAATCCTGAAAACTAACATTTTTATTTAATTTCAAATGCATTTAGTTATAGGCCTACTTATGTTAACTTTATGAAATTAAATACAAATACATTGGACATAAAAAAGACAATAGACATAAACAAGACAATAGAATTTTTATACCAGTCATTAAGCTACTAATATAGACTGAAGTAATTAAAGCGGGTCATGTTTGCATGTTTGGAGTTGTAACAGCTGAAATCAATAATATATCAGTATTCCAATATTAACCTGCGGGCCGCATTAAGTGAAGGTGGGGGGCCGCATGTGGCCCCCGGCCCGCCAGCCGCCCATGTATGGTATATAGGGTTTAAGTGGTTAAACAGTGGCGTGCACAGACATTTTGAGGGGCAGGTGCTCAAGTAAATTATACTTTTTTTTGTTTACTTGGTCTGCTCTTTTTTCCCTCTACACCTATACCTCTTTGCCAAAAATAGCCGATCTACAAGCCCACAACGCCTCGCAGCGCGAGGCGTTGTGGGCTTGTAGATCTGCTATTTTTGGCTAAAGTTCTCCTCAGAAAAGGGATGCTAGGTTTCGAGTGGTTATGGTAAAAAAAAAAAAATCATATCACATAAAGATTTGGTGGACCCCCTGTAGTAACTCTGAGGACCCCCTGTTGAAGACCCTTGCTGTAAACTGAAAAAAAAACAACTTTTTTTTCCTTTTTTTCAAAAGGGCACTTCTGGTCAAGAGGGTAAAGGGCAGGTGCTCTAGAACCTATCTGTGCACGTCCCTGTGGTTAAACTTATATTTATCATTGTTTCAAGTTCTGGGGACACATCAAAGTTGTTCATAAAAGTCTTTCGGCGCCATCTTGTCCCATGTCAGATGGCAATAGCATAGTGGTCCTATTGTTCCAGACACCTAAGCCTTATTTTATTAAACTAAACATGCTTGGTTTTCAGTTACACGTGAAGTAACTGAAACCAAATTGGTCGATTTCCACCAAAAACACTGAGCATTAACCCATTAAGACCGGCAACGCTTCTGTGTGTCATTTTTAGATTCCTTTGGCTATTCAAAAATAGATCAACAAGCTCATAGCGTGGCACCGAGTACCATGCTATGAGCTTGTAGATCTGCTTTTTTTGTTTTTACAAATTATGAAAATCTTTCAATATATATATTTTTTAAAGCGATCATTTGTAACTCAAATATTATTGCTTCTGGGGATTCTACAAATGTATTCTAAATCCCAACAAAATGATATGTATTTGGCCGCAGACCCCCATCTGAAAATATTTGGTTCCAGGGACCCCCAGAAGCAAAGATTTTAGTTAAAAATGTATTCGCACACATTTTCAAGATAAAAAAAAATAAATATATTTATAGCAGATCTACAAGCTCATAGCGTGGCACCAAAGAAATCTTAGATTCTTTTCCGGTCTAAATGGGTTAAGAGCAGAATCTTTCGGGGGGGAAAAGCCTTCCAGACTTTACTGAGAGAAAGTGAGTGGTAGAAGTGTTTCACCAAATGAGAAACAATAAATGATGCCAGACGGCGGTCAGTGGAATTTTGGTGTGCATACGTCATAGAACTCGAGGAGGAGTTTACCAGTAATTCACAAGTTCTGTTCCAAATATGACTTGAGTTAATAGACCTTTACCAGTAGCAGCTGTTACATAACGGGAACATTACTGGAACTATGTTTTATGTAATGTGTTTCTTAGAAAGGAATACTGGCACTGACTTTGATCCATTTAGGATTTCTTGTTTATTTCAGTCATTCACCCCCAGCAGCAGCTCATATGACGGACGTTTCGGCCCACAGGCCTTCCTCAGCGTGAATGAAACATACAGACATAAGTGTCACTTATATAGGGGACCTCGGTGCCTCGCACAAAGCGGTCCGGGTGAAAAACATATATGGTAGTTAAATCATAATGCAAACACTTTTTCCCACAAGAGGGTCAAAACAAGAAAAGAAAATCAAGAAAAATAGCAACATAATATCACAGTATTCAACTTTTTGTTTCACAATTTTGGAAAAAAACATGTCTGTGCGAGTTCCTAGAGAACCCCTATATAAAGATATAAATATATATAAAGTACAAATTTGTATACAAAGACTCAAGGCACAATTTATGTAATGCGTTAACACGCTGTATTGTGAACAAATCCTAAGGTTAACTTTAGACAGTAAACTTGCAGTTGATATGCCGTAAGTGTGCATTGCTGGGGTGTCATTTGGGGTCAAGGGGATGGAAATTGCCACCCCCTAGCATTCACATTTAACCTATGATGATTAAATAATTTTAAACATAGGTCATTTAATCATTTGTTTTTTTGCAGTGTGTGTGTGTGTGTGTGTGTGTGTGTGTGTGTGTGTGTGTGTGTGTGTGTGTGTGTGTGTGTGTGTGTGTGTGTGTGTGTGTGTGTGTGTGTGTGTGTGTGTGTGATCACCCGATCGGAAATTATTTGTATTAATCACAGTCATTATAATCGTTTCCCCTCATCTGTATAGAAACAGCTGGATGAAATGAGCAGAAATGTCATATTTCAGTCATTACAGTACATGCACATCGTCCATCATGCTCTTTTAACCACTTTCAACCTGGCCCTATTTTGGGCATTTAAGGCAAAGCATTTATAAAATGTGGAAAATGTTATACGTGTACATTTTCTAAAGTTTTACTTTGTACATTTCAGTAGTAGGCTTTGTATAATTATTAAAGTCATATCTGTCCTGTGCAATCTTTGTTTTAAAAAGTAAAAAAAAAAAATGACATGTAATGTTCCAATGTTCAGTGCCAAACACAATTAAATCATGAATCAGTATTTGTAATGACAATTAATCGTCGACCTTAGCAGCAGTGGTGGAAGAAGTACTCAAATATTTTACTTAGTAAAAGTAGCAATACCACAATATAAAAAATACTCTGTTACAAGTAAAAGGAAAGGCCTGTGTTCAAAATGTTACTTGAGTAAAAGTACTTAAAGGGGCTACACCATGAATTAAAAAAATATATATTATATATAAATATTGCCCCCTAATACGTTTTAAACAGGTTGTAAGCCTAAAAAACATCCAGATATTTTTTCTCACAATCTGACTGTCTGTCATTCCAAGCTTTTTCAGCTGCAATACCAAAACGTCCTATTGGGCAGGGGAGAGCTACTGAGCAATTCTGTCTGGCCATCATCAATGCAAAATCAGGGCAATGCCATTCTGAAATGGCCTGTTCAGACACGCCCATTCAGGAAATCCATGAAATGAGCATGAATGACTGAATGTTAAAAAAATATATTTTTTTGGGTACAAGAGACACTGGGGAGCCCAAAAAATACTAAAAACCTAAAAAAAAAATGAAATTCATGGTGTAGCCCCTTTAAGTATTGGCATGAAAATATACTTAAAGTTCCAAAAGTAAAAGTACTAAAATCTTTGAAAATAGCAGATCTATAAGCTTGTAGATCTGCTATTTTCAAATAGCCTCTGTATAAAATAGGACTAAATATATGTTTTACAATGTAATAATTTATATATGCAAAGTAACTAGTAACTAAAGTTTTCAAAGATTGTAGTGGAGTAAAAGTACAATATTTGCCTCTGAGATGTAGCAGAGTAGAAGTAAAAGTATTGAAAATTGGAAATACTCCTTAGTTTTTTATCCCACGATTTTGTAACCCATTTTTCACCCAGTGCAAATTGCCTATGTAATCCTGGGCGCTATACTCCCTCTGCCAGCCTAGGGAGAGCTGAACTCATGCCTCCTTCAATGCATGAGAGCTAGCAAGCCGCTTCATATCACCCGACAGGGGGGAGGTTCACTGGTTAGACGTAGCGCGGAAATACTCCAGTAAAGTAAAAAATACCTCAAGATTGTAATTAAGTAGAGTACTTGAGTAAATGTACTTAGTTACTTTCCACCACAGCACCTTAGTGTCATGAACATGACTGCCCTAGTCACAAGTTCTATCTTTCTGAAGTTCATGTTGCTCAGTGCTGCTGCTGGGTGCATTCCTCATGGAATGTTCTGCATCTAATTTTTAGTTTCAGGACATGTTGGTGTTATTGCCTTGTACCAGATGTAATGTAGCTACAGTATGTATATGTAAATCACCCAATCTCATATTGAGAATACAGAATGAGTTAGAAAATATAACATTTGTATTAACACTGTAAATACATGGCATCTGTGCAACCCTACATTCATTAGCCTATGACCCCTCTTGGTTGCATTGTTTTCCAAGGATGCTGTTCTCAGCTTGGCCTCTAGAGGGCTCTACTCACCCAAAGACATGTTCTTTTGTGTTCAATGGCTCAAAGGACTATCCTCTATAAGCAGGGGTCTTAAACTTTTTCAGGTCAAGGACCCTTAGCTGAGAGAGAGATGAAGCAGGGCTGAGATGGGCTGAGAAGCAGGGCTGAGATGAAGCATGACTCAAGGGCGCCGATACCGTGGGTGCCCCGGGGCTAAAGCACCCACTGTGGGTGAGGAGCACCCACTGGGTGCTGGTCAAAAAATATATATATATATATATATATATATATATATATATATATATATATATATGTATATATATATATATATGTTTATTTATTTTTTCAAAAACAGATCGCCTGGTTTAGATCGCCACTGAACAACCGAATTAACCGAAATAAAGTTAAATATTGGACCCGATCGTCACAAGCCACACAATATTTACAAGATTTTCATACCAAAATGGATTTTTTTCAGAGAGACAAATCAGGAGAAAATCAACTTTATTATGAACCTTTCTCTGTCCCAGCAACACACTCTCGCGGGATCTAGCACCAGTAAACATGGGACATTTGCTGTCAGACGCCGGCGTCCACTTAGGAGACATTTGTAGGATACATGTGTACCATTTTGCCTCTAGTGGCTCCTATTGGGATAGCGGATCATCCAAAAAATGTACCATCTTTGCCGAGGATTCCTGAGGCTATATGTGACACACAAATTGTACCACGCTGGTGTTCAGTGATGATTTGACTGGGAATGTCTCACTCCAATCTGAAGGTCAAGCAGAGATCTGTTTGGTCACTTAGATCAGTGGATCTCAAAGTGGGGTCCAGCCAGGGACCCCACAGACATCCTTGAGGGGTGTCCCCAGCAAAATCAGCTTATAATATATAGCAGTTTAACCACTTTGAATCTACAGTATACACATACAATCTACATTACAAGCTCACAACGCGTCACATTGCGACAAGTGAGCTCGTAGATTTAGCTTGTAGAGTAATCCTGAGAAAGTGTGGAAACATGTGAAAAATTTCTGGAAAATGTTCTCTCATGGCTGTCCCACAAAGTATTTTCAGTAGTGTTGCCAAGTCTGCTTATTACACGCGACTTTGGGCTTGTTTCCCTATAAAGTCGGTAGTCGGTATAAATATCGGTAGCTTGTTTCTAAAGTGTAGTTGCTTATTTTGGCTTGCTTCAGTTTAACCACTTAAACCCTATAAATCGGTTATTTGAAAATAGCCGACCTACAAGCAATGTGTTGTGAGCTATTTTCAAATAATCTTGTATGGGGTCAGTGGCACAAAATCTTTTCAGATGGGGGTCCGTGGTCAAATATAATTCATTTGGGGGTTCTTTTTGCTCTCAAAAACGACCTGCCTGAGTTATTATTTTACTTATTTTGTGCGTGTTTTCATAGACCTGTTTGCTTGTTTCTCTCGCAAAATCTGGGGGTCCTCAACATGAAACTATTTGAGAACCACTGACTTAGATCACTGTTTCTCAACCAGCGGCCCACAGGCCACTAGGGGTCCATGACCTAATTACTGGTGATTTCAAATGTTTTAAAAAAATATATACATATATATATATTGCTTGTTGAGGGCTTGCTATAATCGGTTGCATCGTGCACTGAAATGAGCAGATCCACAAACTTAGATCTGCATATATTCAGTATGCTATTTTCACTGCACAACACCGGCATGTAGCTAAGTGTAAATCCAGATTTTTATTTACATATTCTTTAGGTTGATAAACGCTGATTTAGATCATTGTACTGGAAAACCATCTTGTTAGATGCTGTAATGCCACATGCTGGGTCCACCCACCACGACAAGAAAGGGACTATCCTGAGCTAAGGTTGCATTTGGTTACATCTGTGCACTCTCAGAGACAGAGTTAATTAAACAAAAAGTAAATAGTAATTCACTGGAAATACTCAAATAAACAGGGAATTAGTATTGTCTTATACAGCTCAGGGTGACCTGTGATTCAGTTTTCTAGAATGTTCTCAACCTGTTAACAATCCGCAGTCCCGCTGGTGATGCAAACTATTCCAAGATGGCATCAAAATTAACGCTAAAATCAACACAGATGTCTGACATACACAAACAAACAAACATCCACAAAGCTGCATGCAGCGACTTGTTGAAAGTTGAATCTACTCCACCTATATGAAATATTTCCACAAAGATTATGTTCTCACTTCGGGGAAGAGTGATTAAGTGATACAGCATATAAAGTCCAAACCACTTTTTTTCCGTCAAGAACCCCACAGAAACCCCCATAGGGCATAGCAGTGCATGGCGGCCATTTTGTGGTTTCACTCAAAAAAAGGCCATTCATTTTTCCCATAGAGATTTCCAAAAATATTTATATAACTTATTTTAAGACTAGAATCAAGCCTAGGCTACTGGTGAATCATGACCATAACACATTTGATTCTGAAAAACTCATTTTGAAAACAATTATTTTTTTATTAACTATATTATCTTTTTTTTTTTTTTTCTCACAGAATCAAATGTTTTAAGGTCATGGGTTAGGTAAGGCTTCATACTGTGGCTACATTGTGTTTTCCAGCTCATATGATAATAGGAGTGTTATAAAGGCATCTATTTATTGAACATAGGCGAGAATTAAAAACCTTATCTTCCAGTAAGTTCAAACTTGTATTACTCAATGTCAGTTGCTCATAGAGTTGCTGGGGATTTTATTACCTTCAAAATGAGACCATGTCCATGCATTTATTCCAAATGGTTACAACAATCAATTTACTTTGGGTGTGCTGTACGCGTGTATAGGCATTTTTTGCAAATTATACAGAATTGTTAACAGGCTACTGAACCCATGCCCTCTCTATTTTTGTGAATTTCATATGGAAACACGCTTTGTCTCTTTTTCACCAGTGCAATGCATTAAAAAATGTTAACACTTGGTGGTGTAAGTGATAAGAAGTGATTAAAACAAAGTTACATACCTCTATATATTGATAGTAATCCTTGCAATAGTGTTTGCTTAGTAACAGGAGTCTCCTATTCTCTCCAGCTCTTTATAAAATACATCTTCGGGCCGGGATACCAATTGTATCCAATCACGAGAGGGAACTCAGTGAAAGGTTACAGGATAAACAAGAGAAATTGGACGTGATGAAGCAACAACATTAACTGACAATATTGGAACTGGAACACTATACAATGTAAGCTGATAAATTGGATGAAATTGGTGTCCCACCTGAAATTCTATTTTTGGTTTATTAAAGAGCTGGAGAGCGTAGACCCCTGTTACTGAACAAACACTCTATAGCAATGCTTACTATCAGAATATAGCTTTAACCTTTTACAAACAAATAATAATCTTGTTTTAACCAACAACAGAAAAATCACTTGGAATACTTTTAATAGTCCTGTATTGCACTGATCATAACAATGATCATCGAGCTGTGTGTTAAACACTGCTGCAACGCTGGTGTATAGCAGTGGTGGAAAGTAATTAAGTACATTTACTTAAGTACTGTACATAAGTACAATATTGAGGTATTTGTACTTTACTTGAGTATTTCCAATTTCCAATACTTTTACTTCTACTCCACTACATCTCAGAGGCAAATATTGTACTTTTACTCCACTACAATTATTTGAACACTTTAGTTACTACAGTAGTTACTTTGCATACATTATGATATTATGAAACATATATTAATCACTTTAGACCTATTAGCCGATCTACAAGCTCACAACGCGTTGCGATGCGACGCCTTGTGAGCTTGTAGATCTGCTATTTTCAAACATTTTAGTACTTTTACTTTTGGTACTTTAAGTACATTTTAATGCCAAAGCTTTTGTACTTTTATTCAAGTAAATTTAGAATTCTGGACTTTTACTTGTAACAGAGTATTTCTATATTGCAGTATTGATACTTTTACTTAAGTAAAGAATTTGAGTACTTTTTCCACCACTGCTGTATAGTGCCCCATATGTGTAGGTTTTTAGGTGTGCCCTTGAGCAGTGTTTTTGCCATGTTTGGTGCTGATTGGAGCATATTTGAACTGGACCCGCCACCCTGACAAGCACTTGGAATGTAGGAGTTGAGGAGGCATTCCATTTTGTTTGACTCGGTTCCACAGATAAACATTGTGAAAATAGCAGATCTACAAGCTCACAACGCCTCGCGTCTTTCTTATATTATCTGATCATTTGGTCAATGTTTGACCAGTTTTAAATAGTATAGTTTGTTGATTACTTTTGATCCAGTAATGGTCTTTTTCTATTTCTTTTTTTAAGGTATTGAAAAAGGCCTTAAAAATCCTTACATTGTCACTTCACTGTCATCGGGGGACCCCCCAGAAACCATGTGGGGCTGGGGGTCCCGACCCACAGGTTGAGAACCACTGCATTAGGCAATTAATATATAGGAGGATAGATCACTTGAGATATATACTGTAAAATGTAATAAAAAATCACACCCAGTGTGAAGTGGGCGGTGTGGTCACAGTGGTCATCACAGTGATGGAAGTGATTCACTTAAAAGAAACATAAAGTGTTTTTTTTTAAGTCCATACTGCTATTCATAGGGCTGCACATGTGTCATGTGTTTCGCTAGCCAATCACAGTCCTGAATTTGCAAAGTCAGCCAATCACATTACAGCTAGTGGTGATGACACTAGCTGTAATGTGATTGGCTGACTATGCAAAAGTATAGATTTTCATTGACTGTGGAAGGGTTAGCGTTGTAGACTATTGGCCAATCACGGTGCAGGATTGGTCAGTGTCCAAACCTCACTTATAGGGGGCGGTTACACCGCCCCAAAAAAGTCTTCTCATGAAGACTGCACACTGTCACAAGAGATCACAGTGTTGAGGTGCCTAATGAATGTCTAAAAGCATATTATCTAAGCTGTTTGAGAGTTTTTATTTCAAATCTATCGACATTTACAGTATAGACAAGACATGACGATTCTCAGTAAATTCCTTATCTTTTTTGCAATGTGCAACTAACGGCAAAGGATGTCTTCAGCCACTTAAGCTCTATAGACAGTAGATGGATGATCTACAAGCACACAATGCGTTGCATCAACGCTTGTAGGTCTTGTAGATCTGCTATTTTTGAAAGGAAATTGTAAGAAATGTGTACACATTTCCCCGAAATAGGGATGCCAGTGTTAATGTGGTTTAACAAAGAGAAAATGGATTGTGAAGTCAACAACTGAACATGGTGGTGTATGTGAATCAATCCAGACAAACGAAACACGAAAATAACACCTGATAATGCAGTAAAATATTCAAAAGAGAAGAAGAGCTGATGAAGGGCAAGGGACATGGGAATGGGAATGTGTAAATGATGTGATCTATGATGATGATGCTGACACACACACGCACTCATGCGTCCGCGCGCGCGCACATACACACACACACACACACACACAGTAAATACACACAGTAAATACAATACAAGTAAATACACATACAAGTAAAAGTCCAGAATTCAAAATGTACTTGAGTAAAAGTATAAAAGTATTGGTATCAAAATATACTTTTTATACCGATTTACCGATTTACAAGCTCACAACGCGTCGCAAGCTTGTAGATCTGCTATTTTCAAATAGCCAAAAATATATATAGAGCTTAAGTGGTTAATGTTGATAAATATCTTATTGTGTGCTTATTATCATGAGGTTATTTGACAACAGACTATGATGACTTGACTATGACGGACTAACAGTTTATGGCATAATGTTGCTCTATCTGTATTTCTTTGTTGATGCTGATATTTGTTTTTAAGTGGATGCACTAAACGGAATTTCGTTGTATGCTCCATACAGTGACAATAAACATCGTATTGTGAGTTTTTGGTATAGTAATAGCCCTAATTTTAGTACTTTTGCTTTGGTATAATTATTTTTATGCCAATACTTTTGTACTTTTACCAGATAACATTTTGAATACAGGCTTTGTACTCTTATCAGATTATATTTATATTGTGGTATTGCCACTTGTACTTAAAGTGGCACTATATAACTTTTTTTTTTTAATGAATAGAATATAATTAAGTCTAATCTGTATGGTAGAGTATGTCAATAGAAATGAACTTATACAATTGGGGTGGTTGTATTTTGTCTCCCAGCTCTTCTATTGAGACATTTAGATCGTGGCAAAGGTCATGTCTCACCTAGACACAGGATCTGACATGAATTTTGACCTGATGATCAACATTCAGCATCCCCTGAGCAAGCAGACTGGCTCTATTAGCTCAATGGTAAAAATGTCAGCACTTGCGCAGGAAACCGGGTTCAAATCTGGGGTAGAAGAGGAAAGTTACAAAGTGCAGCTATAAAAACACAACAATTTTATTGATAATAACATTAATATTTAACAGTATTTTATAAAGCAATAAGACAGTAGAGGTCGCAGTTTACCCAGTATTTTATAATGGCTGAGAGGCGTATAGGTAGACACGAGGCACTAGCAGAGTGTCTCCGAACCTATCAGCCATTATTAAATAGAGGTAAACTGAGACCTCGTGTGGCTTATTACTTTTCTGAACCTGTTACAAATATGGCAACATGAAATTCATAGACACGTCCCATTTAAAACTTGACTCATTCACTGGCAGGAATTAATTGATTAATTCATCCGTCTACCGGTCCCCTTGCCAGCGAAAACGGCGAATTTACTGTACCTTTGAAAAATGATGGAATATTCTCGGCTATAGATCGATAGATATATAGATCGGCTCATTACACGCACGGGGGTCCGGTAGTATAGGAAAAAAGAATTTGGCCGGTCGCGATCCTCCATTCCAGAGCTATGGTCGTTTGAATGTGGCTTGTTTTTTGAAAAACAGCAGAAAAACAACAGAAAGCCGATTTTCAGGCATTTTTACTTTTGTGAATCCTTTAACATGAAAGGTGCCTCGATTTTTTCTTTTGTGTGTTTTTTAAGCTAAATCTTACACTGTAATGTCCTTTATTTATTCCATTGTCTCAGCATGAATGTGTTCTAACAATGATTGTCAGTGGTGGAATTTAACTACGTACATTTACTCAAGTACTGAGTACTAATTTTGAGGTAGTTTTACTTTAGTTTTTCCATTTTTCAATAATTTATACTTCTACTCCACTATACAGTACGTCTCGGATGGAGATCTTGTACTTGTTACTCCATAGCAATTATCTTAAAACTTTAGTTACTTTGCAGATTGTTATGTTTTAATACAAAACCCCTGTTCTATACTTCTACAAGCTGAGCTTTATTGTTAGGTATGCGAGTTTTGACCTCAGCCTATCAGAATTACTTGTTACATTGAAATGACGTAGGCAAGTATGCTATATGAGACAGTATCTTTGACTTTGACTTAGACTTAAATTGTTTTGAATGTAGCAAGCATTCTGATAGGCTGAGAACATAGGCAATAAGGCAGGATGAGTTAGCAGGTCACGACTGATCTGCTCTGAGTGCTGGTTTCTCTTGGAGATGAACACGGCTTTAGCAAAATGAGTCAATTCTTTCATTTCTTCTTTCCTGAAAACCTTCAAAAATATGAGTTAGGCAATTATGCTATGAAGCCTAGGAACTGCTCAAATGGAACAAATTGTGGGTCTTGAGGTTAAGAGGATAAAAATTGATTCATAATGCCCGGTGTAGCACAATTATTTATGTGGGCAGCATTTCCTGCTCTTAATTCTGCAGCCCACCGCTTCATCTAGATGCATACGTACACTTACACTACACTATGGAGAACGCATTTGCGTATCCACGTAAAGTTCAACACAAATTGCCACTTTAAGACTTAATAGTGACTCTGGAAGTGTGTTGGAGTCTCTGTACACTCTGTTGCATCTGAAGTTGAAGAAAGTAAAGCTGTGATCTAGCTTGTTACTGCAGGCAGACTTACTTGCAATAGGATTTCTCCCAGGTTGCTTTGGTCTTCTGTAGAAAATCAGCTCTGCCACATCTGGTGTATTTCAACTACATCTGATAAAGCCACCCCCCCCTCCCCCCCACCAGACCAGAAGCCACATCTAAAGGCTAATCTACACTTTGTTGCACAGCCGTATCGCTGAACAAGAATAACAGATTCTCAACTGCTAATCGGCAGTGGTGTAAAGTAACTAAGTACATTTACTCAAGTACTGTACGTGAGTACAATTTTGACATATTTTTTACTTTACTTGAGTATTTGCAATTTTCTATACTTTCACTTCTACTCCACTAGATTTCAGAGGCAAATATTGTACTTTTACTCCACTACAATTATTTGAAAACTTTTAGTTACTTGTCACTTTGTAGATTTTGATTATTATTACAAAACACACATTAACAACTACAGTCCTATATACATTTCGGCCATTTGAAAATAGTCAATCTACAAGCTCACAATGCCACGCAATGTGAGTTTGTAGATCTGCTATTTTCAAAGGATGTTTATGAATTTTATACATTTGAAAACTTTTGAAACGGGACATTCTGTGTAACTACTTTTACTTTTGATGCTTTAAGTACATTTTGATACCAATACATTTGTACTTTTAATCAAGTACATTTTGAATTCCAAACTTTTACTTGTAACAGAGTATGTCTACATTGCAATATTGGTACTTTTACTTAAATAAAATATTTGTGTACTTTTTCCACCATTGCAAATCGGTTACTTTTTGATGATACGGTTTCCTGGCAGTCTAAATGATTTTCTGTCAGAATATTTTCCTTCCACAGTGCTGTGTGTGCATGCTATACAAATGCATATCCGGCATCTCTCGTAATCACCTACACAGTTGTGGGGAGATACTTACTGTTGCGTCATGGGGAGCCGTGGAGGTGTTTTCGCTGAGATGCCAGGGTCCATGTGCAGATACTTTTTGGGGTAAGGGCTTCCTGGCTACTGCCTTGGGAACAGCAAGCCCAGACCGCAAAAAGACCCACAAAGGACAAACACACTTTGAGCTTCGCTGCCGCCAACTGACAGCCTGGTGTCAGCGCCAAGCACCTGAGAGAAAGGGATGAGAGCCATGAGAAAAGCTGCCGTATACCACGTGGACAGTGGTGTAAATTAACTAAGTACATTTACTCAAGTACTGTACTCTAGTACAATTTTGAGGTATACTTTTACTTTACTGCAGTATTTCCAATTGTCTATACTATTACCTCTACTCCACTACATCTCAGAGGCAAATATTGTACTTTTACTCCACTACAATTATTTGAAAACTTTAGTTGCTAGTTACTTTTCAGATATAAATTATTACATTGTAAAACATACATTAACCACTTTAGCCCTATTTTATACCTAGGCTGTTTGAAAATAGCCGATCTGCAAGCTCACAACGCAGATCTGCTATTTTCAAACATTTTTGTACTTTTACTTTTGGTACTTTTTGATACCAATACTTTTGTACTTTTACTCAAGTCAATTTTGAATTCCAGACTTATACTTGTAACAGAGTACTTCTACATTGCAGTATTGATACTTTTACTTAAGTAAAACATTTGAGTACTTTTTCCACCACTGCACGTGGACACGTTCATGA
This sequence comes from Gymnoscopelus microlampas, assembly GCF_963454915.1. Lineage (NCBI taxonomy): Eukaryota > Metazoa > Chordata > Actinopteri > Myctophiformes > Myctophidae > Gymnoscopelus > Gymnoscopelus microlampas. Next base: position 35,751,187 of record NC_139960.1, on the reverse strand, counting down.
ATTGGAACTGAAGTGTAGTGACGCTCTGGTGCAGACAAGCCACACCCTTCTCAAAACAAAGCATTGGTCTGGAAAGCTGATGTAAAGGGGGAGCAAGGGTGTACTTTAGCACAATGAGGCTTGCTAGTTTCCACAGATATATATTGTACTACAAGCTCAAGTGATGCTGGGGGTTGTGAGCTTGTAGATCAGCTATTTTCTTTCTTACATTATTTGACAATTTTCTTGGGTATAATCCCAATTTTTTATATAGTTTTTATAGTAAGCTATAGTATGTTGATTACCATTGATAGGGTAATGGTATTTTTTTTTGGGGGGGTATTAAATTGCCACTTTACTGTCATCTGGGGACCCAGACCCACAGATTGAGAACCAATGACTTAAACTTTTTTTGAAATTATTCCAGGACCCCCAGTTTGAAATGCATCAGACCACAGACACCCATTTTAAATGTAAAAAATCTGGGACCCCCAATTTACACACAGAACAATCCTCAATTTAACTCTGAGAGTGTACACATGGATCCAAATGCCCCCCCCCCCCTTTTTGTCTTTTACATACAGTAGATGTATTATTTGATACTTTATGTTGGTGTACTTAAATGTCATTTTACAAACAGGGTTGGTAGGCTCTCCGGTATTTGCTGTTAATGGGGTTTGCACCACAGGTCAAACTTGAGTTCATCTTTTCCACTTTATTCAGTCGGTGGGCAATTTGCCCTAAAAGAAAATCCCACACCAGTTTAACTTCAACCAAAGATGTTGTTAATGTGTTGAATACGTATTGATGTCTTGTCTTCTTCATATGAAAGACAATTTCATTGTGCTATAAAGGACACCATATCAATCTGTATCAAGACATAGGCTACACTTTGAGTTGATTAAGAATATAGGAGAGGTTTAATCATGCATCATAACACTTAAATCCATTTGACTTTACTGGACCGGAGATGTAGCCTACTTGGACAGCTTTTCTCTGTCTACTCAAAATAGCGTGTTGTGAGCCAATTAGATCTGCTGTTTATGGCTAATATTCGTCCCAAATATGGATGCTGAGGTTTCAAGTTCTTAACCCTTTTCAACCTGGCATCACTATTTTGTCATTATTGGTGAAAAGTAGGAAATAAATAGATCATATTATAATATCACATAAAAACCTCAACATAGAATTTGAACCCAGGTCTCCCGCGTGGAAAGCCAACATCTTAACCACTAAGCCAAAGGGATATCCCTATCGCTCAGGGGAGATATTGGACTTTCAGGCCATCAAGCTGAGGTAGTAAACCACTCTGTTACACATGTTCAAATTTTTCACAAAAAAGCAGGTCGGGTCAAATCGTAAAGCGGTGTGACCTTGTCGATGGGCTATTTTTTGCTATTCATTTTACAATATGGATGAAATATATAGTGGTTAAGTGGTTAAGTCCTGTTCACGCTCTCCAAATCATAGCCTTTTAACCATTCTCACAAATGACCTCTCCAGAAATGTCCTCCCCTGAACATAAAGCATAGGTTAAGTTATTTTAGACCCTAAACCTGCAATGCAATTTTGAAAGATACATCTAATTGCCTGCAGTTTGTTTATACTTGTATTTATGATGCCTATGAAGGTGGTGGGTGTGGGGGCATAAATGTAATTGTTAGGAGACAATTAGCCTACAAGGATTGTCTTTCTTAACTGTGTGGTGTGTGGTGTTAGGCCTATACATCACGCAATGTCATGCTTCACTAAAGCAGCAGTTCTCAGCCTTTTCAGGCCACACCCCCCAAAAAATAATTATATTTGAACAAAGGACCCCCCACCCTAACAAGCACTTGGAAAGTTAGAATTGAGTCAAGGCATTACATTTAGTTTGGTTCCAAAGATAAATATGGTGAAAAAAGCAGATCTACAAGCTCACAACGCCAGGTGTTGCAAGGCGTTGCGAGCTTGTAGATCAGATATTTTAAAAATATTTGTAATATAATAAATTATAATATTTGACAATTTGGCCAATGTTTCACCAGTTTTTATAGTATAGTTTGTTGATTACTTTTGATGCAGTAATCAATGGTCTTCTTTTATCTATCTATCTATCTATCTATCTATCTATCTATATCTATATATATATATATATATATATATATATATATATATATATCTATCTATCTATCTATCTATCTATCTATCTATCTATCTATCTATCTATCTATCTATCTATCTATATATATATATATATATATATATATATATATATATATATATATATATATATATATATATATATATATATGTCCTTTAAATTAAAGTCCTTAAATTGTCACTTTACTGTCATCTGGGGACCCCCTAAACAATCTTGTGGGGACCACAGGTTGAGAACCATAGCACTAAAGAACACAAAAAAAACGTCCCTTTGGTAAGTGTGCATGCTGACTGAGGAAGCAACCACATCTGGATGACTGGACGCACGCCTGAATGGCTGTTATAGGCGACGTCAAACCCACGGGGTGGCCAGGGACCGGCAGACTGGGCCATCTGTATACGTAGGCAACTGTCACTAAATGCGTCACATGTGGAAAATGTGCCTCATGCCTACCACCCCCCTCCCTCCCCCCTCTTCAAATGCGTGATGGCCTACCCTGTCCCACAACGTGATCCATGTTCGTATTAGAGGGTTCATTAGCCTAGTATATAATTACATTTACTGTAATAAAATCATTAGATGCATTGATTGATTTAATGATTGATTGAATACTTTATTAGCAGTTTGCAAGTACAGTTCAATACAAGGTCTGCTTTTATATTATACCCAAGAAAGCACTATGGCTTGTTTCCATTGGGGTCCTGTATATAGGCGAACATTGAAGTCAGCATTTGGATGGGATTCTAAAGGCCCACAGATCCGTTTGAACCTCTCCCATATTATCGGTTTGTCCTGGAGGTTGCAAGGGTTGCTGGCTGCAGTGTTTCTTGACCGGAGCGCGGAGTTGGTGGAATACATTAAAGTGTGTTGAATGGCATTGTCATCTGGCTGTTAATGGGCGTTAAGCTTTTTGGTTTTAAGGAGTGCGCTCTCCGGGGTGCTGAAATGCACTCCTGGCCGCTGCGCTGTGGCGCTGTCCGTGGTGCTGAAATGAGCCCATATCCTCTCGCCCCTCTCTCTCTCTCTCTCTCTCTCTCTCTCTCTCTCTCTCTCTCTCTCTCTCTCTCTGTGTATCTGTCTGTCTGTCTGTCTGTCTGTCTGTCTGTCTGTCTGTCTGTCTGTCTGTCTGTCTGTCTGTCTGTCTGTCTCTCTCTCTCTCTCTCTCTCTCTCTCTCTCTCTCTCTCTCTCTCTCTCTCTCTCTCTCTCTCTCTCTCTCTCTCGCGCGCGCTGCCTCTGCGCGGTGAACGCCCTGCGCTGGAGCCCAGTTTGTGAATGGTAAAGAAGAGAAAGTCAGGCTTTGCAGATGCTGCTTAATGGTGGTTGGAAAATAAATAAATAGATAAATAAAGGCAGGACATGAATGAACATGAATTGGCACTTGTTGCCATTGAAGTGTGTGTGTGTGTGTGTGTGTGTGTGTGTGTGTGTGTGTGTGTGTGTGTGTGTGTGTGTGTGTGTGTGTGTGTGTGTGTGTGTGTGTGTGTGTGTGTGTGTGTGTGTGTGTGTGTGTCCATAGAACGGTCTATTCTTGCCTGCTCCACGCGCACGACTGCCCCCCCCACCACCCCAGCTATGAAAAGTACCCTATATGCAAATGGTCGTCTAGCCTTATTATTTCTATACAATACAATTGATCTGACTGTAACTTGTTGGAATGATTCTCATTAGACAGAAGGTGCCAGATCCTGACTGACATTGCAATTAGTCGGTGTTGCTTGCCAGGCAGCCTTATGGCTGCTGCAAACGGAATTATTTCAGAAAATCTCAAATATTATAGGCTAGTATAGCCTATAATATTTAAGACTTTCTGAAATAATCATTAATTAATCACAACCATTTCAAGGAAGGCTACAATCCTTGAAGATAAATTAAGACATCCTTGTGAAAAAAATAAGACATTCTCAGCGTGGCCTCGATATATCGATGGATTAGTATTGAACATCGGAATATAGCTGGGGTCTATAGTCGGCGCACGTCCGTATAGCTGCAGTTATAATGATAGGAATTGCAATCAACTCAGTGGAAGCCATAACACGACGACAGCACTCATTTATTTCAGTTTTTTTAATTGTATCTTCTTTATTATCACCTCCTATAGAGAACTCACCGGTCACTCACGTTTCACTGTCAAAACTCGGGATGAATTTCTCAATGGCTCTGTATAGCAACACAGCATTATATACCGTATTGCTATACAGAGCCATTGAGAAATTCACATATAGCCACGAAAACAGAATGGCAAGGGAAACACGCGAATTCCTGTCTCGTTTTTTCTTTCTTTTTTTTTCCACTCACTTCAATAATCATAATAAAAATAGAATGGGCTCACCCAGTCACCATGCGATCCAAGGAACCGTGCTTCGTTTTTCTCTTCCCCCCCTTTTTTCATTTTTTTCCATAATCCCTGGGAATTTGAACGGAACCTACTGATATGCGAGAAGGGAGACGTCAGTCAGTCAATCGCACCATGCCTAAACCTTCTCTTCTCTGTCGTCTCGTTGTCTTATTGTTTATTATTTCTGTTGCATTTTGTCTTCTAATCCATTTTGTTCCTTTTCTCCGCGTTTGTGTAAAAATACTGCAAAAAGCTGCAGGAAGCTCTTCAATTCCTCCAGTCTCTACTGGTGACCTGCATTGACGTCATTGCGTCATTAGGTTTCCCCTGGAAACACAGGAGAGCCAAAAATAGTAACACATTAATTCAACTCTGGGGGCTGGGGGGAGGGAGAAGGGGAGGGGGGGGGGGGGGTGGCAAGAGCGACTATTTGTATCAATCCATAATCTTTCTGATCCCCCCCCCCCTCTCTCTCTCTCTCTCTCTCTCTCTCTCTCTCTTTATTTTCATACAATGCAATAGCAACGCATCTCACTACTCTAAAGCGCACGCGCGCGCGCGTGCCTACACATGCAAGCATAAGGGCTTACATATTTTTATAAGAGACTAGGTCTTCTTGGCTATAAAAAGATGATATAGGCTCTATATATGTGTGTGTGTGTGTGTGTGTGTGTGTGTGTGTGTGTGTGTGTGTGTGTGTGTGTGTGTGTGTGTGTGTGTGTGTGTATATATATATATATATATATATATATATATATATATATATATATATATATATATAATGAAATAAGGGACTGAGGCAGCCGGGGTTGTTTTTTTCTTTTTTGTGGGGGGGGGGGGGGGGGGGGCTATTTTACTCCAACCTGCTGCAATCTAAAAGCCCCATCCCTATAATAAGAGGAGAAACAGCGCCACAAGGGATAAAAATAGAAAGTGCCGAGCAGTCATCTATCTGTCAGCAGGGGGAGGGGGGGGCAGTGCGCCACCACAGCGTGAGGTGGAATTCCGGTTCCGTACTGTATATCGGCATCGATCAATTCCATCCCTGTGCGCTTCAGTCCCTTTTATACTTTACTGTAAACCCAATTAGCGCCATGAAGTGCATCAACATAGCAAACCCGCAATTAACCACTTAAACCCCAGCATCCATATTGTGGGGAAAGCTTTCGCTGAACATAGCAGATCGACTACTTTCAGCAAAAGCTTTCCCCACACATTAACAGAAAACAGAAAGGATGCTAGTACTGAGCCCTGAGGGACTCCGCTCAAGCTTTAAGTAAAGCTGGATTTGTGCATGGCCGCACACACCTAAAATAGGGTACAGTGGCGGCCATTTTGTGGTGGCACAGATAGAAAACCCATTCATTTCCCCATAGAGATTTCCGAAAATATGTGTATAAATTAGTTTAAGCCTGGAACCAAGCCATCCAGGATCCTGGTGAATCATGTTACATGTCATGTTATCATGAATCAGGGCTACAAGGACCGCCGGGGGCGAGCGGTCCGCGGGGAAAAAATGGGGGCGAGTGTGTTTTGGGGCGAGCCTTTTGGGGTTACCTTTCGAGGTGTAGCAGCAGCAAAACTAAATCTATCTATTCATTGGCTATACCCTTCATTCATTCATTGCTATTTCATTCATGCAGTCATCCTTCATACCGTCTATTGTTAATCCATTCACACATCCAAGGCACGCAGCCGCACTCATCCAGTGTGATGCAAAGTCCCCACCCCCCCACCCTTTATCTATCTGCGGCATTCCGCCTCCCAGCATATTAAATATTCAGCTTATGATGTGGAGAGATCAAGTGACATTCGCTGCAACATTGCAACATGCAGTGCACCCCCCCCCCCACACACACACTAATATTTACTGCGCATCTTTTGCTCACATGCATCATCTTTTTTCCCTCTACACCTATACCTCTTTGCCAAAAATAGCAGATCTACAAGCCCACAACGCCTCGCAGCGCGAGGCGTTGAGGGCTTGTAGATCGGCTATTTTTGGCTAAAGTTCTCCTCAGAAAAGGGATGCTAGGTTTCGAGTGGTTATGGTAAAAAGAAAAATCATATCACATAAAGATTTGGCAGACCCCCTGTAGTAACTCTGAGGACCCCCTAGGGGTCCCGGACCCCCTGTTGAAGACCCCTGCTGTAAACTGAAAAAAAGAGAACTTCTGGTCAAGAGGGCAAAGGGCAGGGGCTCCAGCACCACCTAGAGTCTATCTGTGCACGTCCCTGCCTATACAGTAGTTGTAGTTATACGTGTGCTTGATTAATTCAGTGTCCAGAGTGCTTGTATCTCTTTTGGATTATGTCAATCCATTGATTTAAAGAGGTGGTGCCATGGTTTTGCACTTTTTCTGTTTTTCATGTGTCTATGAGGTTGATAGAACTTCATTAAGGCCCCCGCTGGTGGTTTTATGGTGTTTCATGTCTTCTCTGACTATTTGGAGTTTTTTCCTGGAGGCTGAAACCTTGAGAGTCAAACGTGCCAATCCAAAAACAGGGGCATAGTGACATCACAGAGCCCCCAGAAAACATACCCTCCCCCTCATTATCATAACACAACAGGTGTGGGCATGAGGAGGAGGAGGGACTAGGACAGGTGGGTGGTGCTAAGGTGGTGGAGGAGGTGCTAAGGTGAGAACCAGGCATACTTAATGAACTGGAGGCGTGTCCACATAATTTTTTTTTTTTTAACAATTTCTGTACACTTTTTTTTTTTGAAAAAAATCCTTACATAATAATAATACCTTATGATCAGGTTTTAGGGTTGAAAAATATCATGGCACTCCATCTTTAACATATAAAGCCTAAGCCTATACAAAATATACAAAAACTCTTTCAACAAAAAACACTGAATGCCAACCTGCATGGCACATAAACATGGTCAAAAACAGTTTGGCCTTTCCACACACCTCACCCACTGCTAGGTATAAATTAGGACCACCCACTGTGATTAGGATGATGTCATCGTCATTATTACCAAGGCCACAACATTCATTTAAATAAAACTAAACAAAATAAACAGTGGCTCCAACACATGGCATGCATGCGTTCACGCGCACACGACTCTGCCTCGTGACTCGAATACCCTGCACCCCCCCTTACAAGTAGCCTATAGCAGTGGTTCTCAAACTTTTTCATGTCAAGGACCCCCAAATTGACACTTATTAGCGGACCCCCATTTGAAAAAGATATGCCAGGGACCACCATAAGAGAAGATTTTTACGGCTCTAGCAGTGATTCTCAACCATTTTAATTTCAAGGACCCCCCAGTTTGACATGCATTAGGGCTACGGACCCCATTTAATGGCATTTATATCTCTGGGACCCCAATTCATATTGTAAAATCAATGTTAATTTAACTCTGAGAGTGTACAAATGGAACCAAATGGACCCGTTAGGGTCCATTTGGTTCCATTTGTACGCTCTCAGAGTTACAGACCCATAAGGGTCCATTTGGTTCCTATCCATCATTTAGCTGGGGACCCCCTGGAACCCCCTCAAGTACCCCCGGACCCCACTTTGAGAACCAATGGCCTATAGAAGGGGTCTTAAACGTTTTTCAGACCAAGGACCCCTTAGCTGAGAGAGAGATGAAGCAGGGACCCCCGCTACAAAATTGTGGTGCAGATTCAACTTTAGACTTGTTTGACAGCACTATATCATCAGTGTTGTGTTGGATTCATGTTGATGTGTATTTTCAGACATTTAACAACTTAAACCCTCGATACTTAGTAAACTTGACCTTTTGGCTCCGTACTTGATCTGCTCTTTTTCCCCTCTGCACCAAACTTCTTCTGCGAGGCGTTGCGTGCTTGTAGATCGGCTAGTTTCGGCTAATGTCCCCTCAGAATGGGGATTTTAGGGTTCATATGGTTAATGTAAAAAAAAGTTTCAATCACACAAAGATTTGACGGCCTCCCTGTTGTAACTCTAAGGACCCCCTAGGGGGCCCCTGTTGAAGACCCCTGGTCTACAGCCAGTGTGATTATTATAGTAGGCCCTATGGTGTATGAATGTTTGAATTGTTAACATGTCTTACTTTGTTCAATGAGGAGAATATATAGACAATGGCACATACTAATACAGTAGGTAAATGGCGTGACAGAAATGTAATTATGCTCATCATCTCGGCCCAAAAGATGAATCAAGCACGTGGCAAAACCCCACCATCTCCTTCTCTACATACACTGTAAAGTGTATGGAGTGTTCATTTAACCTGAAACGTTTTCATGTCAAGGACCCCCATATTGATATCTATTTTGCCGCGGACCCCCCATATGAAAATCATGGGTGAAGTTTCGAGGCAATCCGACAAACCGGAAGTAGGAAGGCATCTTTCATGAAAGTGTGGGACCACCCACCAAGTTTGGAGCCTGTAGCATGCTGAGAACTGGAGTTATGGTTGTTTAAACCCCAGCCTGAATTGCATTATTCAAAAATGTTCAAACACTTTCAATTCTTGCTATATCCACATTTTTCAGACTTTTTCATGTCGAGGACCACCCAAACTTATATGTATTGGCTGCAGATTCCCATCTCAAAATATGTTGTTCCAGGGACCCTCCCAGAAGCAAAGATTTGAGTAAAAAATGCACTTAAAAATAATATCATGTATATTCAAAGCTTTGTACACATTTTCAAGATTTTTCAAACATATCAGATCTAAGAGCTCATAGCATTCAGAGCGCGCATAGCGCGTCCCTTCGTGCCATGCCATGCTATGCAGGTGGCTATTTTTGAATAGCCACAGTATGAAATAATGGTTAAAGTGGTTACACAGATGCTTTCCCGGTTTTAATGGGTTAATTTCTAAATGGTGCATTTATATAGCGCTTTTATCCAAAGCGCTTTACATAGATTGTGCATTACATTCACCCATTCACACACCGATGGCGGAGGAAACCATGCAAGGCACCAACCTGTTCATCGGAAGCAATTAGGGGTTCAGCGTCTTGCTCAAGGACACTTCTGCATTAACTCTGGGGGAGCCCGGGATCGAACTGGGAACCACGCGGTTACCGGCCTCTCTACCCCTGAGCCACTGCCGCCCCGTATTTCTATTGGTGAGGGTAAACATGGCGACATTTCTGGTGGCACAGTGGCTACAGGAGGATGGGTTAAATAATGTTGCGGTACAGACTACACTGTCTCACTCCCAAGTCCCAGGTCAATCATGTGTTGACACTTTTTCAACGTACTGTGCCTTTCATATCCAATACGGACATGAATTGTACAGCGATCACAGGTAACTACACAACCCAAACCTCTACCAAAGTGGTCTTACCCTTTAAGTAAAAAAATGTGAGTACTTTTTACTTACTGGACCACTGTTTGTGTTCCATATTGACGATGAAACTAATTGTTTTTGCAACTAGAAGAGTGCTCAGTCGGCAGACGTGGACATGACACCAGCGCCTCACTCAGGTGTTCCTCATGGGGCTCAAGTCCACTTCTGATGGAGCATCTGTCTTTTCCGGTGCATTAAGAGATATTGTTTTGTTAAAATAAGTGTTTGAGAACTCAAACAGGATGCAGGATCAACAAGTGCAATAGGCTCTATGCACAGCAGCCATATTGGACAGGGAGGGTCCATTTGGTTCCATTTGTACACTCTCAGAGTTACACCCTCTCAAGGAACCATGAGGGTCCCTGGACCACACTTTGAGACCCACTAGTATTTCTAGTGAGCCAACATGCACAATATCAGCACCCTGACTCTGTTTGACCAGAATGGAACAGAGTCTTCATTAGTATCATTGGTAACACCTGTGAAGGTGTTTTTTTCTCCAAAATGGCTGCTGTGCATAGAGCCTATTGGCAACCCACCTGAAAATGTATTCCTGCGTATTTCTGTTTACTAAAGAGCTGGAGAGATGGGTATATATCCCTGTTACTGAAAAACTGACCATTCTGATAGCGATTATTACTATCAGAATATAGGGTTTTTTATTTTATTTATTTTTACAAAAAGAAAATGTTTTTACCAAAGAATATCTCTATAACGATATACCTTTACGTTTTGTTTTCAATGTATGTAAAGGGACTGAAACCTGAAACTTGTTTTCCAGTTCAGGTTAAAAACTACAGCAGGGTAGAAAACATGGCAGGTTGCATAAGGCTGAACATTGAAAAGTGATGCAAGGGGGCCCTGAAGTGTCAGTATGTGACGAGTCGGGAGTGATAATGTAGGAGTGGCATGGTTGACTGAAACAGCCCTGAGTTTGTTTATTGATGTGATGTGGTGATTGTGGTGATTAAAAGCTCAGTTTATTGTCCAGGATGACCTGGAGGAAGTTCCAAAGTTCCATACAGGTCTGTAATTCTGAGAGTGTACACATACGGGTCCATTTGGTTCCATTTGTACACTCCCAGAGTTATGGGGCTAATTGAAATTATTTTTCTGAAGGAGGCCGACGCACACCTCAAAGGTTGTACTTGAAATTAAAAAGCTTGAGAACCACTTATCTGGGAATAAATCAAATACCATTAATAAGTGTTAGAGTGCAGCTACAAGTTAGTAACATAATAATGTAAATAGTACAGTAAGAGTTTAAAGCAGTCAACTGAAGCATTCAAAATATTAATGTAAATGAAATATCATCATGTGCTAAATTACGTGGTATCGGAATGGCATAGACTGGCATAGTGCACGATGCCAGCATTTTAGGCAGTATCGGTAGCTCCTCTGATACTGGCATTGGTATCAGAACAACTCCTTCATCTGGGTGATGTTGATGAGGAGGTGACTGTCTGTGCACTGCTGGGTGAAGTGGGCAACGGATTGTAGTCAGGCTGTGACTCTTGAGTGCAAGTCAGTGAGGAGTGCGGGTATGGCTGTGTCATCAGGATATTTAAAGTACTAGATTTTCAGGGCGCTGTGCGGCCTTCAAACCTAGTCCTATGTTGCGCTGATAAGAGCAATGGTCACCGAAGTATAGCCATTTGAAGTGTTAAAGACTGCTAGAACACTGCTGCCGAGCAGCGATGCACTTGCAGCACTCAGGTCCATTGTCATACCATAGAGTTAAAAATAAGGTAACGAAAATCCCCGCCCCCTTCACTTGCTCACCCAGCGCTTACTCCCTTTTCACCTTTTGTGTCATACCTTTTGTTCGGGAGGTAGGGGTGTACGACCACTTCCTGGTAAAACAGGAAGTGAACAGATCCACTTCCGGGTTGCCATTGAACTCCACACCTGTCAGAGAGTGTGTGGATGAAGTTTCAAGGCAATCCGACAAACCGGAAGTAGGAAGGCATCTTTCATGAAAGTCTGTGGGACCACAGCCCCCACCAAGTGGGGCCTTCAGCATGCTGGGAACTGGAGTTATGGCTGTTTAAACCCCAGCCAATAAGAACACAGAGGGGGCGGAGCAATGGTGCGCCTCACAGGTCTGCATGTTACGTTTGTGACGTCCACCCACCCGCTTGCCCACCCTCTAGGCAATTTTAATATAGGATAGGATAGGTTTGTGATGGGGAGTGGCTGAGACAGTCATTGATGTAGTGTGTGTATAAAAAGGGACTTGGAACACAGCCGGTACTGACTGGTTTGCAACCCATCCAACCCTCCGTTGTTTGTCTATCCTTCCATGAATCCGGGGTTCTTGCCTGGTGCATCCACTGTACGACAGGTTTTCAAAGTGGCAGATGGCAGGTGGACCAGTTGGAAAGGAGAGGAAAATGAAAAAAGCATACAAAATGTATGTGTGTATATATATTTTCAATTCACATTATATTTATGAGTGTCAGTTTAACCACTTTCAACCTCGTGTGCCTATTTTGAACAGGTTATTGTCAAGAACGTTCAAACATTTTCAAAATGTTCTGAAACTTTTGAAAGTAGTTAAAATAGCACTTTTAGCTTTTAGTTGTTTTTTTTTTGTTTAAAAGCCATATCACTGTAGGGGGCTGCCGTAAGAAGCTATGGCTATTTGGGTGCTTAGCATGGAAATGTTGGTGAACGTAAAGTGGGGTTTCGCATACCAAAAATAGGTCACTGTGGCCCTAAAAATGCAATCCCAATCATTGCTTCATCTGGTGGGAGACTATGAATGGCAGTACTGATTTAACTTTTACTGTAAATCTTAATACATCACATATACAGTCCATAATATACAGATACAAATACTCAAATAGAAGGACTACACGTGCACAATACAATCCTACTATAAATGCGCAAAACCTCTGTTAAAGAGCTGGCCTTGCAACATTACATTACTGCATCTTAGATTTTACTTTTCAAGAAACTGAACAATTTAAACTGTTATAACTGTTGTTGTAAGTACAATATGAGCACACTATTATTGAAATTTACATTTTTAAACAGCTTTATCATGTCTTAGCACAATTTTGTTTGGCTTTCAAGAAATATACTTCATATAGATCTGTTGTTTTTAAAGCTGACATTACACTAATTAATCCATAAGTAAAATGGAATGTAGACATTGCTACTATACCTTCTGTTACTACATTCAAAATAATTAGCGATAGGAATAACTTATTCCTCAACCTATAGGATGAGGCTGGAGGGGCTTTGTCAGTCCTTCCAGTGTTTATTATAAGCGACTTTAGGCTTGTTTTTCTGTAAAGTTGCTAAAATATGTCAAATTGTTCACTTTTTTCCCCAACATTGTTTTGAAAATCAGCAGCTTGTACATCTTTCAAATAGCCGATGTATGTAGGTTTAAAGTGCTCATGTGTTAGTTGCTTGTTTTGGGCTCGTTTTCAGAGACCTGGTTGCCTACTTCTCTCGCAAAATCTGGCAACAGGGCACACAAAGGGCACGTTACCTGTGGCTTACCTTGCTACTCTTTTTCTCGTTCTGCACCAGGCGGGATGATTCTTCCGTACCTATTGTACTTGTTTGTCCTGTATCTGTAACTTTGTACTGCTGTGCTGTCTCTGGCACCTCTATCTGACTATCTGACTATCTATCTATCTGTCTGTCTATCTGTCTATCTGTCTATCTGTCTATCTGTCTATCTGTCTATCTGTCTGTCTCTGTCTATCTGTCTGTCTCTGTCTATCTGTCTGTCTGTCGTCAACATTCAGAGATACAGATTCATTCTTTATTGTCCTCCGTAGTGCAAATCTGCTTTCACTTTATGTTGACAAGTCACCACTTTGCCCTATTTTTTTCCAACTTTTTTGTACGATCATGTTGTGTACAAATTTTATAAAACTAAAACAATAAACAACATTTTCGTGACATAGCCAAAACAGGGACATCAGGTTTAAAGTGGTTAAACACTCAAAACAACCATTTTTAACAAACAAGCAAGAACATCACAACAACACAAGTCAGCTGGGGTCACAAAACTCAAGCTTGTTTTTTGGCACAGTAGTTGGCAATATCTGCATCCGGAGGGAGGAGAGTGAAGCATGGGTGGGTGGCATGGTGGCAGGGGTCGTGTGCGTCAGTGCTCTGTGAGCAGTGACAGTGACAATGAGGGCTGGGAGGGTGGAGGCCAATTCTTTTAGAAGATGCAGTGTTGTAGTGCTAATTTTGGAAGTGGGGGAGCGCACCCTGGAAACCTGGTCCTGACGTCTTCTCCTCCACTTCTTATTACAACTACCAACACGCAGTTTACTGCCTCAATTACACCTGGAACTGCGCTCAGTTTTTTTGCTGAGGTCCGTGGACATTTAGGTAGGAGGCGACAAAAGCAACATTTTCGGATGGGAACACTGAACATACGGGACGAGAGGTTGTATTTATGAAGTGATTAAGTGATTTAAACTACGGAGCGTATTTTTGTTGCCGTGACTGACAGTGTAAAGTGAGGATTTTGTTGTTTCACTTTCTGGTCACTGGTATTTAATGTGAGTTTACTTTGTGGTTTATTATTTCATTGAAGGTACACTGCTTCTTGTATCAATGTGGGCATCTCCGTTGGTAGTTATCATATGTAATTAAATGGTACAGTGTTAGCTTAGTGAAAAGCTTAATGTTGTCTTTTGGTTATAAATTGGTGCTCGGCGTGGTGGGACATCGTTCTGGAGGAAGTTTTATCGTTTGATGAAGTGTATAATTCAACTGTATACTGTCAGCTTCCAAAGTGTGTTGGCTGTGTAACATTTTATTCCAGAGTTTAAGGTTAACAGAGAGACCTGCACACTGATTGGGAAGGGGAATATATTTTGATGCGACGTGAGCATCCTATGTATTTTCTCTGAATAAGATTTTCTGAGTTGGTTTATATTTTTAAGCTTGTTTTATTGGGAAATAAGTTCCATTGTTGCCGTTATCGTCAGACGAGCGTCATGTGATCCATGAATACGCAGTGATTTAAGCCGACACGTTTCTAAATACTGATATTCTTTCTTGATTTTGTGAAACAGTTTGTCTATTTTTATTTTGAAATTTAATGTAAATCACCCTATGACTTTATTGTGTAATTTCGATGCCTGTATCTAAGTTGTTCTGTCTGATGTGTTGTTTGAAGTTGAATCTTACTGAATGTCTTTTGTTCTGCTTGAGTTTCAGCCATTGATTGGTCTTGGGGGGTCGTAAGTGGGAGTGAGATCTTTTTGATGTTTTTCCTTTCATACTGTTTTATTCAATATACCTGGTTGCGAAAGATGTTAAAGTCTTTCGTGGGGGGAATGTCGTATATTGGACCTTATGCTTATAGTTATGAAACAGTATTCAAGTAAAACATCAGATAGAAATGTAACCTTGCTAGGTAAGAATTATGTATGTGTGACTTAGCCTGGTGTTTGCATAGGTAATCAAGGACTCTGGCTCTGCTAGGTGTGAATGGCATCTACATTCTGTTGTTAAACCTGGCGACGTCAGGTCTGGCATTGTCTTCACACCCAAGCTCCTCACATACAGTTGCTAATCAGATCGGCCAATTGATCAAAGACATGAAACGAGTTGGGGGGTTCTCATTGACCCCCGCCCCAAGAACTTATTGTAATGTGAGCTACAGTGTATAAAGAGTGGACTGAAATGTGAAGTTAGTTAGTACTGCCAGGCCGTCAGGCTGTGTGGAGCTCAGGGCTCTGCCCCTGGTCCTTCTGCTGTTGCTATGATGCTGCTGTTGATGCTGAATAAATGAATGATTCTGGAAACCTGGTCCTGACGTCTTCTCCTCCACTTCTTATTACAACTACCAGCCGGGTAACACGCAGTTTACTGCCTCAATTACACAACATGACCTTCATGCATTATGATGTATTGGGTTGAAGGAGTTATTAAAAACTCCTCCCTGTATACTCTTACTGTAAGTGGAATGAATTGGGCCACCTGTAAGCTCTGTCATTGCTACAGCTTTATACATTTTAGATGGCAATTGTGATTCTGCTCCCATACTATCTATGTGTCTTTATCATGCAGGAAAGTTCTGGACAAAATTCTTGTGTTCTCAGGATGTCTTTTTGCTTGCTGTCACACATGTCCATACGGAAATTGGAAAAAGTGCCTTTGTGTATGCCGTACCCTTGGCATGGAATATATTACAGAACGTCTTGAAATTCAGTGAATTAATTTAACCCTTTAAGACCTTCAAGCGATTCTACAAAGGCCTTCTAAATCAGTAGTTCTCACACTTTCAATATTTTTTAAATGTTCAAATGTTCAAATAGCAGATGTACAAACTCGTAGCACAGTACAAAGTGACGTGCTGTGAGCTTTCAGATCTGCATTTTTTAAATTACCAACGCTAAAATCTAAAATGACACATATGCCTTCCCGGTTTTATTGGGTTTAAAGGCTTTTAAATCCAAAATGAAAGAATTAGAGGCAGATTCCTTAAACATGTCAATGTTAATTGTGTCTCCTTTTGTGTTTTCTGTCTGTAACTGTGTGTGTGTTTGATGATGACTTTGCTTCCTGTCTTGACCAGGGAAACCTGGTTTGATGATGACAACGTCATCATCAAACTACAAAGGAGGCAACGTCATCATCAAACTACACACTATTCAGTGATCTGTTGTGTTCAGTAATCTGCAAACTCACCATGTGTCATCGGCTTGTACATCAGCCATTTTCACTATTCGTTATATGACAAACTGACTGAATGAAAAATGTACCCATACTGCAGTACAGTATGGGCTTGAACAGGAATTTCATATTTTTCTTTTCAACCTGGGCCCTATTTTTGGATAATTTGGTCCACAAAAAAGGGTGGGTGTGAAAATTCTTGGAATTGGTCCGTTTGTTTGCTTCCACGAGTGCCACTTTCTGGCGAAACAACCCTCCCCCCCTTGGCCCTTGGCTTTTGTCATAAACGTGGACTCTTTTTCTCAACACTGGACAGAATATTCACCTCAGTTAAAGCAGTCGTCTGTCTATCTGTCTGTCTGAGCACCAATCAAATGTTTTTCACCAGTTCTCATCAGATTTAAAGGAGACATCCGGGCATTTTAAGTGTTTTCTTTGATGTGTCGCAAATCACTCACCACAATAGAAAAGCCCATTGAGTTAATCCATAGAATCCCCTCTTGGCCGTTCTGTCGACCCCCTCCGTTGGCATAATGGGAGCCCGTGCTTGTTTCTCTCCCAACCTGGCAACTCGGTGTTGCCAGGGAGAGAAACAAGCAACCAACGTTAGCTCGTTCTGCATTAGCATTAGCTCGCCGGGAACTTTCAGCGCCTCTTAAGGTCTCATGAGACTCCACAATGAGTACTAGGAGAAAAAAAACAGACTTTGCATTTGTTAAAATAGGCGAATTACTGCTTTCCACGGGCTCCCATTATGCCAACGGAGGGGGTCGACAGAATGGCCAAGAGGGGATTCTATGGATTAACTCAATGGGCTTTTCTATCGTGGTGAGTGATTTGCGACACATCAAAGAAAACACTTAAAATGCTCGGATGTCTCCTTTAAGACTAGCCTGGAAACCAGATGAATTTGCCACAGCAGTGATACTAGTCTGGCCATGCCAGGCTAATCTAAGACGGCAACATCTAAGATAAGTAAAAAGGGGCTGCAGGGTAGATGAGGGCAGTAGAAGCAACAAGATGCTTCACGTGGGCTCGTATTCCACTCTGCTGTGCTATTTTACTTCACATCTCGCCTTAAGATCTGCTTGAATTTTCGAGCTAAATCTCGGAGAGGAGACGCCATAGGGGAGAGTTTCGCTGCTGAGCGTTACCTCCAGTCAGTGGTGTCTCCATTCAGCTAATTAGTAACAGCAGGGGGAGAGCAGCAGGTAACAGCCAACGGCTGCCTTCTCGGCTTGGCTTGTTTCCTTATAATCACTTATGGAGCGACACCATACTACTACACCCCCCATTTGGATATAGTTAAGTGTAGCAGGGGAGCCTTCAGAAACCTAATATCTCTCTTGGTCAAGGGGGTATTCCCTTCTTGCTGAGCAGTAGTTTCCCCACATGGCGGCCCGGGTTCCAATCCAAGTAGCAGGGTACACCGTTGGGCTTTAGCTTGAGATCTTTTTAATGAGTCCATTTTGACAGCTCTATAATGTTTGTATTTAACCGCTTTCAGCCTGGTTGGTCCCTATTTAAAGGTGAAAATGCCCCCCCCCCCAAAAAACAACAACAACAACTTTATCACAATATTTAAAAAAAAAGAAGCTTGTAACGTGTCACATTGCAACGCGTTGTGAGCTTGTAGATTGCCTATTTTCAGTATTTGCTAGTTTAGTTTATTAGCATAATGTATAAAAAATAAACATACATAGGCCAAAATAAGCATACTACTGTGCAAGAAGAGGAAGGAAGACCATAAACTTATTCAGAGGCCTTTCCTGCAGACTTATACTTATGGCAGGCATAAATAGTTCAATACGAAAGCTATTCAAGTATATTGGGCTTAAGTCGTTAAAGATATTCAGATCCCCTTGAAATGGTATGAATGAATCCTAAAATGATGAATGATAAAACCACTGGACTGGCATGTTCAGCCTGTTATGACTCATGCTATACACAATGCTGCTGACAATGTTTCAAAACATACTGTGTACAGTAGCCTATACACTAAACATAACTGTGCAGTTGTTTTTGTCAAAGTTATGTTTTTATTGCTTTTCAGTGGTCTCTGCAGAAACTTTACTCAGGTGCATCTATCTGTCTGTCTGTCTGTCTGTCTGTCTGTCTGTCTGTCTGTCTGTCTGTCTGTCTGTCTGTCTGTCTGTCTGTCTGGCTGTCTGTCTGTCTGTCTGCCTGTCTGCCTGTCTGTCTGTCTGTCTGTCTCCACCTTATGCCCAAATATGAAGATCCACAAAGTAAACTCTCCGTAGTTGGTGCGTCATACTGATAACGTGTACTGCAGTAGTATTCTGTTAACAAATACTGCCCCAAGTACTATGGTCAGGGCCGCATTAAGACCCCTCAGGGCCGAACACCACATAATCAAAGGCCCCCCCAGTGGCATAATTTCACGCACATGCATGCGCACAACCTGAAATCCCGCGAAATTTTTCGTGTCTAATTCGGGTCTAATTCGGGTCTAATTCTGTTCTATTTGACCAATATCAATCAACACTTTTTTCTTTAAATACACAAAAATTAAATACACAATTCTCACAGGGCCCTGCAGGCTGCGGGCCGTGGAACACAAGTTCCACTAAGTTCCGCGGTTAATGCGGCCCTGACTATGGTAAACAATACCTGGTGGCGATCGTTCCGAGGTCGCCGGATTTGACCCGGGGCGAACGTGTTTTGGGGCGAGTGTTCTTGTATTCCATGATGTAAAACAATTTAAGATTAACATGAGACTTTATTTATGTACAAAATCCAGTATAGCTGAACACAAATGTTGCCACAACCAATGGATCACAATAGATGGTTTAACAACACCCCCCCTCACCCAACTTGGAAAACACTGGCAGTCTGGCACACAGGTTACACACACACACACACACACACACACACACACACACACACACACACACACACACACACACACACACACACACACACACACACACACACACACACACACACACACACACACACACACAATTACACACAATTACACAATTACTGCTTTTATCTTCTGTACTATGGTTTTATTTTGTATTATTCCTTGTATTTTAATCTCCACTGCACCACACTTAGGATACCTTAATTGAATTGAATCAGAGGAGGAATAGCTGATGATTCAACAACAAGACATGTGGAACTGTTGAGTTGGTCTTGGGGTAAAGATAACAGCAGGCTCACCATGCATACAGTAAGTAGTACACCCATACCACACTACATTAACTGTTGATGCCATCTGCTGGCCAACAGGACAAACTACACACTGTGCTCAGGCCCCTTAGCATTAAATACTGGAGGCTGTCGGGGAGCTCCAACATGTGTGACAGGAATCTTTGGTTGATTGATTGAAGTTTCTATTGAAAATGAGCATATACATAAATGTTTTACTTTCTGCAGTATTTCTAATTTTCTATATTTTTTACTTTTACTCCACTACATCTCAGAGGTAAATATTGTACTTTTTACTCCACTACAATTAGTTAACAACTTTAGTTACTAGCCTAGTGACTTTGTAGATTTTGATTATCATTATGAAACATACATTATATATATTATATATATTTTTTTTTCTCTTTTTGTATTGTTCTTAATGAACTTTTAAATGCAGTTGTTTCAATGAGCTCTCCCATGAAGGAAAGGATTCCAAATAAGCCATCCGGCTTCTTCCTTTCCTCGCACAGCAACTGTCTTTCAATATGTATTGTGTCAATATTTGTATAACAATGTGCTAAATAAACTAAACTAAACTAAATTAACCTTCAGACCTATGCATACTTAGGCCATTTGATAATAGCCGATCTACAAGCTCACAACGTGTAGCTTTGCGATGCGTTGTGAGCTTGTAGATCTTCTATTTTCAAAGCATTTTTATTTGGAAATTTGTGAAATGGGACATTCTGCAAAATGAGTACTTTTACTTTCAGTACTTTATTTGTATATTTCGATGCAAATACTGTTGTATTTTTAACTCAAGCAAATTTTGAATACCGGACTTTTAACAGAGTATTTCTGCATTGTGGTATTGGTACTTTTACTTAGGTAAAACATCTGAGTACTTTTTTCCACCACTGACTGCTGCAGAGTATAAAAATGAGAGCTTTTGAATCTTTGTAGCGGCCTCTGGTTGAATGACGGTATATAACGCTAACCTTGGAAAAGTAACTGACTAGATGTTTGGCCACCACCATGTTTACAATCTTGTTTACAATCTTCTAAAAAAAAGTGAAAATGAAAAGCTAAAATAGCAGATCCACAAGCTTACAAACAAACGCGATGCAATGTATTGTGAGCTTGTAGATAAGCTATTTTCGTTATATAAATGTTTTAAAGCATACAATTAGGGCTCAGGTACTTACAGCACCTTATGTCTTACCTCAGGTACTTACAGCACCTTATGTCTTACCTCAGGTACTTACAGCCCCTTATGTCTTACCTCAGGTACTTACAGCCCCTTATGTCTTACCTCAGGTACTTACAGCACCTTATGTCTAACACAGGTACTTACAGCACCTTATGTCTTACCTCAGGTACTTACAGCACCTTATGTCTAACTCAGGTACTTACAGCACGGTATGTCTTACCTCAGGTACTTACAGCACCTTATGTCTAACTCAGGTACTTACAGCACCTTATGTCTTACCTCATGTACTTACAGCACCTTATGTCCTACCTCATGTACTTACAGCACCTTATGTCTTACCTCATGTACTTACAGCACCTTATGTCTTACCTCAGGTACTTACCGCATGCCGGATAGATATCGGGTACCATGTGTAAATATATTTTTAATCTTTCTTTAAAACAACATAACAAAAACGATGGAGCTTGCACAAAAACAAATGTACCCACTGTTTTACACCTGTAAACCTGTGATGTGACAATAAACTTGATTCTGATTCTGAGGGCCGAACTGGTTATGACCAAAGGCTACCAAAGGCAAACAAAGCCTTGCTGTAATAATCTCAGCATCTAAAAGAGGGGTCAGCAGTGGCTCAGTGGCTCAGGGGTAGAGTGGCCGGGTAGAGTGAACTGGAAACCGCAAGGTTCTCAGTTCGATCCTGGGCTGGAGTGCTACCCCAGAGTTAGTGTCGAAGTGTCCTTGAGCAAGACGCTGAACCCCTAATTGCTCCCGATGTGCAGGTTGGTGCCTTGCATGGTTTCTTCCGCCATCGGTGTATGAATGTGTGTGTGAATGGCACAATCCATGTAAAGCTCTCTGGATAAAAGCGCTATATAAATGTACCATTTAAAAGACTGACACCACCAGACAATGGTGACGCCTGTCAAATGACACACAAATCTGTGCCAAAAACCAAGCCTTAATTTTCCCTGTTTCATCTAAATTCCAGTTACTGCCTTTCTGAATGATGGAGCTGTATTAAGTCGCCTCCTCTCGGCAGTTTTAAATTTCAATGTAAGCTAAGATCAAAGACCCCCCTTCAGGATGAGAGGTGGTGCAATAGGCAGAAACCCCCCCCTCCCACCCCAGACTATTTATACTCACTGTTTTTCTGTAACTCAAATGCAACTTGAGTTACTGTATATAGTGAGAGAGGTGGTTTTCCAAACGGCCACCAGGGGGCAGGAGTGATCATTAAGAAAGAGGAACACTGCCCCCTCCCTCTCTCCTCATCTTCCACAACCGCCTCTGCTAAGGGAAGACACACGCACGCACGCACGCACGCACACACACACTCACATACATAGGCTAGCACGCACGCTCGTTGTAGCATATGGGTCGCAATTCTCTTGGGACCATGTGCACAAAGCTGCATGCACGGAGAAATGCATGAGCCCCCTTCCCATCTCACAACACACACACACACACACACGCGCACGCACACGCGCACACGCACACGCTCACACTCACACGCACACACTCACACGCACACACACAGGTTTGTATTACTATATTTGGGTGGACAAAAGACCTTTTAGGGCGGTATTGCAAATAGCTGGAAACTATCAGAACTAGAGATCTAAGCCCATATCGGCTATTTTCCACACCGGCGTGCAACTGAGTACAAATCGGGTACAACTCTAACCCTGCAAGCCCTCTACCTAACCTATAAATGTCTAATCCTGACCCTAACCAGGACAATTGTACTTGCAATGTCTATTTCTAATATTCTACTAATACTTGTGCGGACATTTGGCCCTCACAAGTATAGTAACACACACACGCTCACGCACACACACACACACACACACACACACACACACACACACACACACACACACACACACACACACACACACACACACTTAGCCTCGGATGACACTGCAGTTCTGCAGTACTCTCTCTCTCTCTCTCTCTCTCTCTCTCTCTCAGGCGTCATTATGCTTGTTTGTGGCCCCGGAGTGGCTTTGCAAGGTCGTGACCTCTCAACGCCTGCTTCGCTCCCTGGACCAATCACAGCTGGCTTGCGGCAGCGCTAGCATGCTCAGAGCTCAAACGCATCATCATCATCATCATCATAACATCCAATAATAAACACCACACACTTCCTGTTTTGTAACAGATGAGTTATCCTTCACTGCGCCGCAATCAAACCGGGCCTCACACTCTGGGGGGCTATACAGCCAATGTCTGTATATATATATATATATATATATATATATATATATATATATATATATATATATCGCTGCAGTTGGGGGCGGAAACCTCGTATCTCCATGTTTTAACTTTGTATGTTTTCTCCAGTGGTGGAAAAAGTACTACATTTTTTTACTTAAAGGACGACCACTTTTCAACATATCTTCATATAATAGGTCCTCACTAATGCTCATGATAAAATGATAAAAAAAAATTCTACTTGGTCTGTGTCTCATAGGAGGGCTGTGGACAGTCCAGAAACCCGTCTACCAGTGACATCATCGTTAGGCAGGATTTTTTTTCCAAAAAGATTACAATTTTTTAATTCAGATTTTTATTAAGGCGAGAACAATGGGATCTTTTATTGCATTGCAACTTTCCAGGAATACAAAGCCTGCAGTTTCTATTAGCTTGGATTCCCCATCGATGATGTCACTGGTAGACAGGTTTCTGAACTGTCTACAGCCCTTCTCTGAGACACAGACTGATTAGAAAAAAATGGTACCATTTTATCATGAGCATTAGTGAGGACCTATTATATGAAGATATGTTGAAACGTGGTGAAGTCGTCCTTTAAGTAAAAGTATCAATACTGCAATGTAGAAGTAAAAGTCCGGAATTACAAATTTAATTGAGTAAAAGTGCAAAAGTATTGGTATCAAAATGTACTTAAAGTATCAACAGTTGAAAGTACTCTTTATCCAGAATGTCCCGTTTCACAAGTTTTCAAATGTATAAAATTTATGAAAATCTTTTGAAAAGAGCAGATCTACAAGCTCACAATGCGTCGCGATGCGACGCATTGTGAGCTTGTAGATCTGCTATTTGCAAATGGCCAACATGTTATATAGGGCTGAAGTGGATAATGTATGTGTATGTTTCGCAATAATAATCAAAATCTACAAAGTAACTAGTAACTAAAGTATTCATATAATTGTAGTGGTGTAAAAGTATAATATTTTTCTCTGAGCTCTAGTGGAGTAGAAGTAAAAGTATTGAAAATTGGAAATACTAATAAAGTAAAAGTACCTCAAAATTGTACTTAAGTACATACTTTACACCACTGGTTTTCTCGTAAATGAATGCTGCCTATCGTCATTCTACAGTGTCACACAGAAGTTGCGAGAAAAAAAAAAGCCAATCTACAAGCTCAAGGCGTGTCGCATCGTGACAGTTTTGGACATAATGAGGTTTCTTACCCGACAGCAATAATGTACTTCAATGCAGAGGTCCTCAATCTTATCTGGACCACGTAGCCAGGCCCACATAGCCCAGCCTGAAGCTCATGAGCCCAATATCTCCCCTGCATGGCCAAAGGGAGGATTCCCCTGAGCAGTAGATGTTTGGTTTTCCTTTACATAATTTGAATTCCCGGTGTTACAGTTGCAACTACAATAAAACGAAAACAAAACGTACGTAGTGTAGCTTTAAAGAAGCAAGACACAACCTCAGCGGTGGCTTGATGAAAACGAGACAATTATGAAAAAGGGACAGAATATGCACAAGTGCGAGGAAGACTTAAAAGAGTAGTTCACCCAAAAAATGACTTATTTTCTATCAATTACACACGCCATGAAGCCTTGAATTCATGGAGATTTTTTCGTTTTTTTGTCGCATTCCTAAGCCAATAATTTGATGGCTGCTCACCTCTTTGAGTCTCCTGCCAGACAGACTCCGCCAGTCATCACCCGTAATCAAATTATTGGCTCAGGAATGGCTAATTGTTTTGGGTAAACTACTCCTTTAAAGGTGAGAGAGTATGAGATATGAGATATGTAAAAAGGGAAGCAGGGCGTGCAAGATGGAGTTTTTGAGAGAAAGAAATGATATCAAAGTACCTGCCTGGAAACACGTCGGTCTAGTCCATAAAGTAAAAACAATATCAAAGAAACAGTGCTGAATCAAGTTTATGTCACTGCCTTGTCAATTTCTCATCTCAAATGTGTTCAACATTAAACATATCTGTGTACTGTTCACACCCACCACTATGACTATACCGTAAAGATGCACATAGTTATAAAGATCCTTCCAACTCAAGTCGAGGGCAGTGGAGTCGAGTCCACTCCACAACAATAACAAAGACAACGGTGAACGACATCTGAATATCGTTATAGTTATAGTGATTGGTGTCAACGGCCCAGCCATAGTGTCATTGTGGCTAATTGGTCTACATTTACATTGATTAGTTACTTAGTTTGTCAGATCAGGAATACCTTTGTAGCACAGTTGCTTACTGTATGCACAGTAGTTTGGAACAACACTGCAAAAGCACAAAACATTCATTAGTGTTATGTTATACAAAGGTAACTTAGTGACGAGCATACCTTGATTTGAGCTAATATAACACTAAATACACCACTTATCGTTGACCTTTTCGAGAGAGAGAGAGAGAGAGAGAGAGAGAGAGAGAGAGAGAGAGAGAGAGAGAGAGAGAGAGAGAGAGAGAGAGAGAGAAGGATGGTAAAACCGAACAAAGTTAGGACCTCATAAGAGAAAGGGTCATTTTCATGGCTAAGATAGATTCTTAAAGTTAGAATGAATAAAGGATCCAGGTCACTGATGGGATTAGGCATTTAGAGGCTAGGGTTGAACATGACACAAAGACAAAAAATTGGAAAAAATTGCTTTTGTAGAAAGAACTGAAAAACATATTTTCTGCATGCGCACAAAGTGCACTTGAAGCTTGCAGTGTATGTATGTGTGTGTGTGTGTGTGTGTGTGTGTGTGTGTGTGTGTGTGTGTGTGTGTGTGTGTGTGTGTGTGTGTGTGTGTGTGTGTGTGTGGGGGGGGGGGGGGTCACTTTAGAAATGTGCAGAGATACCCTGTATACACTAGACAATGTTGTACATTAAGCAAATCATCTGGGGACCCCCCAAAATCATTAGGGGATCCCCCTGGGGATAGTTATCGGACTATTGTTATAGTGCTTGGTGTCAACGGCCATTTAAAACGAGATCATTTGTAATGTACTTCAGGGCTGCCATGTTTGTTAACATAGTAGCACTGCCCTTCTAGTGTGTGGCTTAATGAACCATTGCTCCTTGTGGAAGAGATTGACAGGTGCTTGTCATGTTGGTTGAAATCGGGTAGCACCTGCCGATGTAATCAAGCATTACATTTTAGCTTGACAGGAAGCAATTAAGGTTGGACTTTTTGGGAAAGTTGAAAAATGGAGATGGTTTCCAGTGGTGTAAAGCTGGTTTCCAGTGGTGTAAAGTAACTAAGTACATTTACTCAAGTACTGTACTTATGTCAAATTCTGAGGCATTTTTACTTTACTGGGGTATTTCCAATTGTCTGTACTTTTAGTTTGTACTTTTAACTTGTTAGTTACTTTGTAGATTTTGATTATTATTACAAAACATACATTAACCACTTCAGCCCTACATTAGCAGATCTACAAGCTCACGATGCGAAGCATCGTGAGCTTGTAGCTGTGCAATTTTCAAAAGATTATGATCCTAATATACAATTTAGAGTGGCGTGCATGCGCGATGGTCGGTGTGCGGTGTATGGTCGGTCTCATACGGGTCCTACCGACTACCGAGCCGAGTGCAACAGCTGGTAGCTGCCTCAACACGGCGACACAGAGCCAGCTCGACGCAGCGACACGGAGACAGACAGAGGGACACGGAGGGACCAACAAACACAAAGCCCGCGCAGCAGATAGACGGGGGGGGCGCGCAGCTCCCCGAACCTCTAGTTTTATACATTTGAAAAGTTGTGAAATGGGACATTCTGCCTAATGAGTACATTCTACTTTTGGTTCTTTAATTTAATTTTGATATCAATACTTTTGTACTTTTACAAAGTAAATTTTGAATTCCGGACGTTTACTTCTAACAAGAGTATTTCTTCATTGCAGTATTGATACTTTTACTCAAGTAAAACATGCAAGTACTTTTCTCACCAGTGGTTTCTGCCCGACAGCGACGATAGAGTGAAAAAAGAAAGTAATCATTTCAGCGGGTCTTTAAGTAAAGAATCGGAGAACTTATTTGACCAGTGAAGAGGCCTTTGTTTCAGCATCATCATCAGTAGCTGTAAGGATGCGAGCCAGAGAGCAGTGTACCTTGAGAGGGGGGAGCTGAACGCTTACGATGCAGAACTCCATCGTCAACGCTCTCTGCACCCAACTTTTTCATTTTTTTAAATCATTAATTAATTCTTGCTAATTGCCAGGATTAGAAGAAGAAAGGGGAGAGGAAGGGCATCCCGGTTCTCTAGAGCCTGAGACCGCTCTGTCTGTGTGTGTGTGTGTGTGTGTGTGTGTGTGTGTGTGTGTGTGTGTGTGTGTGTGTGTGTGTGTGTGTGTGTGTGTGTGTGTGTGTGTGTGCGTGTGCGTGTGTGTGTGTGTGTGCGTGTGTGTGCGCACTATACTTGTGCTGGCCAAATGCACCCACAACTTTAGTAGTATTTTAGACAAAGAAGTGGTTGCTTTATGGTCAAAGATTTTGGGAGTTGGGCTTAAATTAGGAAAATAATTCAGGTTAGAATGAAGCATTTAGAGGTTAGGTTTAGTGTTTTGCCTGATTTAGACTTAGTTGTGTGCCACTGTCACGCACCGGAAATAGCAGATCTACAAGCTCACAAGCGTGTATATAACTCAGTTAACTCAGTAATTTCAAACTTCAGGGTAAGAAATGGTAAAAAAAGAAAAGAAAAATGGTACACCTGCGTGCGTGTTGTATACGCATGCATGTTTGTATGCCATGCACACACACGCGCGCACGTACACACACACACACACACACACACACACACGTAAATCTGTTGTGCAACCCATTAAGATTTTCTGAAAAACTAATTTTGCTATAGCTATCAGTGGAGCTCAAACTTTTTCATGTCTCCCCATGTTTCCTAGGGTAGTTAATACCCTCACAAAAACATAATAGTAATCCTGGTCTCTATACTGCCTCCCCCTGGTCAGCCCGGGGCGCCTGATGGAGGGGAAAGGAACTGGTTAGAATAACGTGTTCCTTCCACGCACTACGTCCTACTGGGGAAACTCCCCCCGGTCAGGTGACAAGAAGGTCAGTTGGCTCTCATGCATTGAGCCCTGGGCTCCCAAGGCTGTGGGGGGAGTGTAGCGCCCAGGATCACTTAGAAAATTGTCACCGGGTGAAAAAAGGGTAACAAAAATTGTGGGATAAAAAAATAAAAAAACGTTTTCATGTCAAGGACCCCCAAAATGATTATGTATTTGGCCGCCGACCCGCATCTATATAATATATATTCAAAGATTTGCATTTTTTTTTTTCAAAAAATAGCAGATCTACAAACTCATAGCGCGTCACTTCGTGCCGCGCTATGAGCTTGTATATCTGCTGTTTTTGAATAGCCAAAGTATAATATTACACAGATTCTTTCCCGGTTTTAACAGGATCAGTAAAGCAACAAGGAGGAAATATCGAAATGTTCTCGTTCTTGGTGAGCGGGGCTGTTAGCCCTCTGAGATTGAGTGTGCTTGTTGAACCAATGAATTATTTCTATTAAACTTAAGGAGCCGGTCATAACCCAGCGATGTCCTTGTACTGCAGTTATGTTGTAACAGCGGAGGTGATTGGCTTTTAATTTCTTTTTTCATTGTCAGCGCCGTTGGAAAGTGTTCTGACCGGGAGATGACCGAAGAGCGAGTCCATCACATAATCACTATAAGTCCCTGGTCCAATTCTGGGCATAGGAAGCTACGTGATCTTCCCTCCCCCTGTCTCTCTGTTGTCCTATTTCAGTGGTTCTGAACCTTTTCAGGCCTTGACCCCCCAAAATAATCATATTTGAACGGGGGACCCCCCACCATGATAAGCACTTGGAATTGTAGGAGTTGAGGCATTACATTTTCGGTTCCACAGATAAATATTGTGAAAATAACTGACAATACTTCGCTTTGGGAGGTGTTGTGGGCTTGTAGATCGGCTATTTTCAATCGTTTTTTGTCTTATATTATTTGACAATTTGGCCAATGTTTGACCAGTTTCTATAGTTTGTTGACTTTTGATGTAGTAATGGTCTTTTTCTTTTCTTTTTGAGGGATTAAAAAAAGTCTTAAAAGTCCTTAAATTGTCACTTCACTGTCATCTGAGGACCCCCCAAAAAATCATGTGGGGACGCCCCTGGGGGTCCCGACCCACAGGTTGAGAACCACGGTCATATAAACACATCAGCCCCTATTGTGGGTTTTGAAATTGTTGTCTTTTAAAAAAAATAGCATTCTACAAGACTTTATATTTGCTTCTGCAAGGCAATGTTATTTTTAAATCTCTGAAATTGTATCCTATCCACCCGATTTCAGCATCAAAAGATTGTCGTCAGTTAGTTGAGCAAAGCATTTAGAGACCGTAGTGTGAGTCACATAATCAGGTCACAATGACCAAGCTTTTATCTTCTCTAATAAGCAAGGCCATGTTCCTTCTCATCAATAAATCAAGAGAACCATGAGGGGTTTTATTTGTCATTCAAGGTACAAGCAGTGTAATGTTGGTGGGATCACAACAATACAATCAAAAGCACTTGTCTATTCCACTTAACGGTTTGAGCAGTTCACAATGTCTTACAGTTGTTTATTTATTTATGTATTCATTTAACCATGTCCTTGACCTAGAGTCAGACCATAACTGGTGATCATGTCGATAGCCTGTTATATAACTGTTGTTGGCCTCTCAGCTTCCTGCTTGCTCCAGGTCATGTACGGTATCTTCAGCGTCATGTTCTGAGGGACGCATTTATCCTGCTGCCGCATCTATGTGCAGGTTGTTACGGTTCACCTGAGTCCTTTTCATAATCCAGTTCAGAGCCACCGTTTCGTTTCGGTGATTGACGCTAATGCATTAGTTCCGTACGTTAGTGCCATCGTGGCTAATTGGTCTACTTAGACGTTGATTTGTACAGTTACTGTGTCACACTCTGTCCCAGTGTGGGTAGTATTTGCCGAAAACACTGGAATCAAAACTCAGTCCTTTGATGCACGTGTTTTATGCACCTTTTTCAGAAAGTCCAGGGAAATGGTGTTGATAAAAAAGCACAAAATAATATTTACATAATACTGGCCAGATTGGCGCTAGGTCTGGTCTGTACTGGAGGTACCCCTCTTTTAAAAGCTAAGCCCCTCCCACTGGACCGTACCAATCTTAAATTGACACCTCAATTTACACCCAAACCAGTTAATTCCCTAATGTCCAAAGACATTACAATTCACATTTAACACATTTAAAGTGTCATCACATTACCAAGGTTTCCCACAATAATAATAATTTATCATAATAATAATAATTAGAGTACCAAATTTACCCAAACACACAGTTGGTATGGTTCAGCATGGATGGACTGAGCATGCTCACTACAAACAGACAGGCACTATATAAGGCAGCCTTAACCTACACTCGGGTCCTTCGTCACTGCCCAGAACCTAGAATAAAAAAGAAGGATGGATTACAGGGGCGTGTCCCAGCGTAGTACCGGGGTATTGCACATGCGCAGTAAAATCCTGCCTGAATATACAAAAAGGCTCAGTAGATGGCAGCGTGTGACCCTTAAACGGTAGTGTTTGTTTTGTGTCACTTCAGCCACGGAGACCTGCTGAAGATCTTTATTTGATTAAATTAAATGTTAATATGGCCAAAACAAGTAGGCCTATTTAGTGCCATAATAGGCACAATTGTGTGGCATGTCACTGAATGAATATTAGCCCAAACTTGGATATGGGGGTTTATGTCACTTTGTTGTTGTTCTTTATAACTATGTAAGTCATTTAGTCCACTTGTGTATTAGAATTACAAACCTCCAGCTGTTTAGGTGCTGAGTGGAGAGAACAACAAACACACACCTCGACCAACTGAGAAGGGATCCTGGGGTTTTTTATGTAGCGCCTCTGCTGGAACACTCCGTCGTGCACTTCCTGATAACACTGCGCATGTGCAATACCCCGGTACTACGCTGGGACACGCCCCTGTAATCCATCCTTCTTTTTTATTCTAGCCCAGAACCAGGAAGCACTGTGGTAAGAGAAAGAAGTCATACATTTTGAACAATTTTAACCTTTAACCCTGTGTTCTGTGGAATCATTTATGTTAGGCTATATATGTTAAGGGAACAATAATACAGGAAACTTACTAAAGGCTGTTCAATGGAGTTTAGTGTGTGCACCCACCAAACTATCCTAGCATGCTACCTGGCTATTGATGGTGTATTGTGTAGTGTTAATGTGGTTATGAAGTGTCAGTGGCAGGGTGAACTACCACATACTGCACTTGTCAGATCAGGAATACCTTTGTTGCACAGTTGCTTACGTCATTGGTTCTCAAAGTGGGGTCCGGGGACCCCCAGGGGTACTTGAGGGGATACCAGGGGGTCCCCAGCTAAATAATGTATAGGAACCAAATGGACCCTTATGGGTCTGTAACTCTGAGAGTGCATTTGGTTCCATTTGTGCACTCTCAGAGTTAAATTAACATCGCTTTTTCAATATGAATTGAGGTCCCAGAGATAGAAATGCCATTAAATGGGGGTCCGTATAGCCTAATGCATGTCAAACGGGGGGGGGGGGGGGGTCCTTAAATTACAATGATTGAGAATCACTTCTGGAGCCGTAAAAATCTTCTCTTATGGGGGTCCCTGGCTTATCTTTTC
The DNA here is from genome assembly GCF_963454915.1 of Gymnoscopelus microlampas. Lineage (NCBI taxonomy): Eukaryota > Metazoa > Chordata > Actinopteri > Myctophiformes > Myctophidae > Gymnoscopelus > Gymnoscopelus microlampas. The sequence continues at coordinate 35,719,544 of NC_139960.1, read as the reverse complement.
AAATCGGGGTCCGCGGGCTAATAAGTGTCAATTTGGGGGTCTTTGACATGAAAAAGTTTGAGAACCACTGGCTTATGTAGTCTGGAACAACACTGCAACATAGCCTACTGTAGTGCTATCCAATGGTGATTTAGTGACGAGCCCACCTTGATTTTTCAGAAGGGGGACGTGAAATGGACATGTGTGCAGAATGGACCCAAGTGCCATCTCAAGGGTAGTCATGATGTTGACACCACCAGGGAAGGGAAAAAGAGGCCGACCCAAAAAGACATGGAGACAATCTGTGGAGAAGGAAATGAACAGTATTGGCGTTCATTGGTGAGACCTTATGTGCTATCCTGCATGGAGAGGATTAAGTAAGTACACCTTGATTTGAGCTAATAACACTAAATACGCCACTTATTGTTGACCTTTTTCAAGACTGTGTATGTGTATGTGTGTGTGTGTGTGTGTGTGTGTGTGTGTGTGTGTGTGTGTGTGTGTGTGTGTGTGTTTTAACTATTAAAAACTACTATTATAAACTACAAAAATCCACAGAAGGATGGTAAAACCACATTTTCATGCCTAAGATAAATTCTTAGAGCTAAAAGTACAATTAATAAAGGATCCAGGTCAGTGATGGGATTAGGCATTTTTAGAGGATAGGGTTACTTTTTGCCCAAAAAGTGCACTTGTATTGGAGCTGTGTGTGTGTGTGTGTGTGTGTGTGTGTGTGTGTGTGTGTGTGTGTGTGTGTGTGTGTGTGTGTGTGTGTGTGTGTGTGTGTGTGTGTGTGTGGGGGGGGGGGGGGGGGGGGGGGGGGGGGCGGGGGAGTCTACGTGTGTGAGTGTGGGGGTTTTCTAGTGCCAGGTGCAGCAAGCGAATGCCGGTTGGTTCTTCTTTAACATCTAAACATACGCTGTCTTTCGTTAACATCTAACCTCACACACACACCTGTTCTAACTGTCCATGTGACCTTAGCAGATGCAAGCGTTTTAGTTTACTTTAGTTTGGTCTATTTGAATTGCAAACAACCCACACATCATACAGTACATAAAAAAAACATTTGAGGATAAAACTCAATAAAGTCCAGGAGTTATTTCCGTCGTGGTCCTCTCATACTTACAGTGTTGCATTCATAGTGCAATTAATAAAAACCAATGTACATACTGTAACAACCGTCGTTAGGCTTGTTTTCAAACAAGCACTGCTCAGCAGGAGAATCTATCCTAACACAGCAGGTGAATGGAAAGAGCAAATTAATAAGATATATATTATGCACTGAGTTCACTTTAATGACATGCCCAAACCAGGGACAGCAGGTAGGGAGAGCTGGATGGTACTGTACAAGTGCAAACTGCTTGTGTTTGTATTTGAAAGCCTAGTTAATCCCTTAAGACCGGGAATGCATCTGTGTCATTTTAAGATTTCTTTGGCTATTCAAAAATAGCAGATCTACAAGCTCTTATGAGCATGTAGATCTGCTATATTTTTGAAAAATCATGGAAAAAAATCTTTGAATATATAGTATATATGTGTGTTTTAAAGCAAACATGTTTAACTCCGATGTGTGCTTCTGGGGGTCCCTGGAAGAACATATTTTGAAATGGGGGTCCGCGGCCAAATACATATCATTTTGGAGGTCCTTGACATGGAAAAGTTAGAAAACATTTTTAAATATGTATTTGTTCGCGGACCCCCATCTCAAAATGTTTTGTTCCAGGGGACCCCCCCCCACCCCCCCCCCCCCCCGAAGCAAAGATTTGAGTTACAAATGTTCGCTTTAAAATATATATTGAAAGATTTGCATGCACTTTCAAGATTATTCAAAAATAGCAGATCTACAAGCTCAGCGAGGCACAGAGTGCCGCGCTATGAGCTTGTATATCTGCTATTTTTTTGTTCAATAGTGATGGATAATGGATTAAGGCCTATGGATGGGTTGAGAGGGGTGTGCAGATGGCAGCGATGCCCAACGCTGACGCACTGGCACCATGCTGCTCCATGTCTGCTTTAACTGGCCCGGCTCTCATCCACATTGAGGAGGATGTGTTGTCTTCTGCATTCATACATGCATTATGTACCTTATCGTCGCTGTCAGGCAGAAACCTCTTATCTCCATATTCTAACTTTTTGTGTGTTTTTGTTTGTAAATAAACGCCCTACTCCATGATATACAGAGTCACACAAAAGCGTCAAAAGTAGCAGAGCTACAAGCTCGAAACGTGGCGCGAAGCGACGCGTTTTGAGCTTGTAGATCTGCTACTTTTGCTATTTTTGAAAATGGATCCTGAAAAGTAACAGTTCTGGACATACAAGGTTTCCAGCCGACAGAGATATTATGCATCTACTGCTGTCTCTGTTCAAGAATAGTTGCAATATGTGAACATAAATAAAAATGTGTGTGCACGAACGGGCATATCAGGTTTGTTTACTGTCATTGATGTGCAGCAGCTCTGTTCAGATATAATTTTTTGATTTAATCTATCTCTCTATCTCTCTCTCTCCCCCCCTCTTGCCCTCCCTCCTCTCTCTGTGTCTCTCTCTCTCTCTCCCTCACACACTCTCTCTTCTGGCCCTCCAATGGTGTGCTGACATCTTAGCATTAGGGGACACTGTCATAGTGTGATTGTCCTTCCCTTTGTGTCCTTGGGAAAGCATACTGTTTGAATGGCAGTGTGTCTGTGTGTTCTCTGTCTCCTTGTCATCTTCAGTGTGTGTTCAGAAGCTGCTGCAGTCGCTTGCTGCGACTTGACCGTGCATCATTGGAATTGAGAGCATCTATTCGCCCATTTGGCCCTCGTAGAATCCGCCCAAGATGATTCTATAACGTTGTGTCAAAGGCCAAACCATACGTATACAACATTCCCTCTCTCTGTCCCGGGCGGCCGCTCCCTTCTTCTCTATAAAACCATTACTGTCCAGTGGTGGAAAGTAACTAAGTACATTTACTTAAGTACTGTACTTAAGTACCATTTTGAACTGAGTATTTCTAATTTCCGATACTTTCACTCCACCACATCTCAGAGGCAAATATTGTACTTTTGCGTGACAATGAAACGCATTGTGAGTTTGTAGATCTGCTACTTTCAAAAGATACTTTTGAAAACTGGACATTGGACTCATGCATAATGAGTACTTTTACTTTTGGTACTTTAAGTATATTTTGATGCAATACTTTTGGACTTTTACTTGTAACAGAGTATTTCTACATTGCAGTATTGATACTTTTACCTAAGTAAAAAATGTGAGTACTTTTTTTTCCCACCACTGCTGCTGTCCTGGTCCATCACATCACTTTACAGCCCAGTATAGAACCCTGCATCACGCATACTGTATACGCATAGTGCCGCTTTGAAACAAACCGGTTTCAAGCTCTGGGATGACCAGATGACCTATGCTGCTGGCACAATTGTATAATCTGTTGTGTGTGTGAGTTTATCTTTCTTACTGCAGGGGAAAAGATAGTGTGTGTGTGCGAGCGAGCGTGCGTGCATATTTTCACGCCAGGCTATCGAAGAGTATATTGTGCTGCTTACGTCAGGTATGATAAATTGTAATGTGGTTTTGTGGGAACCGTGCTACAAATTGGCCCTCGGGGATAATAAAGATAACCTTGAACCTTAAGATAGGGAGAGAGCGTAATGTGTTTGGGCACGTCGCCCGGCCTGTCTGTTGCGCTTAGTGTCAGGATATAGTGTGTGCCCCGCATAACACCAGACTGGCATGGCTGGCATGCCCTCTGCACCCCCGCAGGGGTTTGTGAAAGTGCACATCTCACCAAAGTGTCACTTTAACTACAGTGAGCCACCCTAAACACAAGCAACTCTTCTCTCTCTCTCTCTCTCTCTCTCTCTCTCTCTCTCTCTCTCTCTCTCTCTCTCTTTCTTTCTCTCTCTCTCTCTCTCTCTCTCTCTCTCTCCCTCAAAACTCTACAGCACGTTGCAGTTTTTGAGAACTTGAAAAACCTTTCACCTAAAATGACATGCCCGGAACAGGGTCAGGTTGAAAGTGGTGTATCTGTGGGGTTACATACATATTTATGAATAATGAACCGACGTAGAGTATTAACAAGCACTTGTGACAATAACTACGCTGGATCCACTGCAACAGTAAGACTTTAGAGAACATACGAGATTTCCACCTGATAGTAACGATATCTAATACAATCGCCCCGGAGCTAGAAAACAACTACACCACTTCCATACAGTATTGTATCTGTGTTCAGGCCAAGGAGCCCTTAGCCATATTACGTTGGACTCATGTTAAACTGCCAGAGTTTCTCTAGAACAGTCTGACGATTTTGTTACCTTTTCAAGTAGTCACAGAATATTTTTCTCCAGCATGACTGATCCCGATGGTTGCTAATCACTGAGGTGATTCAGGTGTGGTTTCACAAATGTCAACGAGGTCATTGTGACCTCATTGACATGTGTTGTGTGATGTTTGAAAATAGCTTGTTTCACTGTGTTTCAAACCAAAAAACAATGTGAATTTGTCCGTTTATTTTTTAACATTGAAGTGAATGGAGCAGCAAATCTTTGGAAATTTCTTTTCTCCTAATTCGTTGTGAAAAATGAAAAAAATATTATTATTTTTTTGAAAAAAAACTTTTTTGTTTTAATGACGTTTTTAAACGTCTTTGGCAGGCAAGTGGTGTATGTCTTTAGTAGGCAATGTGTCAATGAATGTATTTTCATACATTTCACCACTTGAACCCTCAATGCTCTGTACACTTGACCATTGGCTCTGAACTTGGTCTGCTCTTTTTTCCAGCCGATCTACAAGCAGCAAGGCGTTGCTAATTTACTTGTAGATCTGCTATTTTTGGCTAAAGTTCTCCTCAGATATATACTATAGGGATACTGCACAAAGATTTGGTGGCCCTTCTGTAGTAACTCTGAGGACCCCCTAGGGCATTGGTTCTCAAAGTGGGTGTCCGGGGGACCCCCAGTGGTCCTTGAGGCGGTTCCAGGGGGTCCCCAGTAAAAAAATGTAATACATCATCACAATCATTTTAAGCACTTATACATTGGCTATTCAAAAATAGCAGATATACAAGCTCACAGCACGTCACTTCGTGCCGCGCTGTGAGCTTGCACATCTGCTATTTTTTAAATGGTTTGAAACATCTCAGAAAATGTTTGGAAAATGTTGAATAATTGCCAGACCCAGAGGGTCGGCCTACATGAGGCTTTGTCTGTCCCATCTTTCCCTCTTTTCTGTCCCTCTTTTGTCCCTCTTTTCTCCATATATGGCATAAATGGGAAGACAGATACACAGACAGACGGATCCCTCTTTTGTCCCTCGTTTCCTCTTTTGTCCCTCTTTTCTCCATATATGGCATAAATGGGAAGACAGATACACAGACAGATACACACGTCATGCGAAGTCCGGCCATTCAGATTTCAACCACTAGGGGTCTGGCAGTACCAGGTCTCCTGGTCCTAGTTTTGAATTATTCAACAAACATCTTCTCTTGGGGGTCCCTGGCACAAAGCGTTTTCAGATGGGGGTCCGCGGCCAACTACACATCAATTTGGGGGTCCTCGACATGAAAAAGTTTGAGAACCACTGCCCTAGTAGCCCCCTGTTGAAGACCCCCTGCTCTACTCTATACCTTTCCCTTGTCCTGCAGTGCACCTGAAATGACTACAAAGACCAGACACACACATGCACTGATGGAATGCAAAGCTCCCCAGTACATCCAGATTATACTGTATGTACGAACACCGCGCCGTCACATGTGTGTGTATACGGCAGATATATCGGTCACAGCTGTTACAGAGCATAATTCCACTCGAGAGGCAGATTCTCCTTGCATGAATGGAGTTCCATATGGAAATAATGCAAATTAGAAGCAGTGGCATATATTTCCTCCATTCTACACCGTGCGTCTATATACCGTACTGGGCTATGCAATTATGATTATTTGCATTTTACAAGGTGCTAAAGAGCCACCGGGGGTGGGGGGGTGGGGGGGGGCAGTACACGCTGCATGCGCAGACCCCCAGAAATAATTCTGATGGTAGTTATTGCGGTCTTATCGGCCGGGATGACATCGGGTTTTTTTCTCTCCGCTGGCTGCTGACGGCGAGTCATCTCACACTCAGCCCGTAATAGGTTTGCTTGGCAGATCACAAAGTCACGATTGGCGACGAGAATGAATTAGAGATGATGACCCCCCCCCTCCCCCACCGGCGGGACGAATTAGGGGCTTTTTGTTGAAATGGTGGCACTTTTCTGATGAAGAAGAAAGAACAGTAAGCTCTGTGTAATCTCCCTGTCTAGACTTTGATTAAATGGTAAAGTGAGTGAAAGCGTGGCTTTATATAGGAGAAACAGAGTTTATGGGATTTTGGTAAAGTGAGTGAAAGCGTGGCTTTATATAGGAGAAACAGAGTTTATGGGATTTTGGCAGTCCCCCCCCCCCCCCCCCCCTCTCCACCCCATGTCATTCTGTAATCTCCAAGTAGGGGCCGCGACTATCGATTCGTTTCTAAGCAATTATTCCATTGATTACTTTTTAGCTTACCCCATTAAGACCTGAGGCCGATTCTACAAATACCTTCGAAATCGGTTGTTCTCAAACTTTTTCGTGCACAAGGACCAACCAGAATGATATGTATTTGGCCCGCGGACCCCCATCTGAAAATGTTTTGTGCCGGGGAGGCCCCAGAAGAGAAATCGAAATTATAAAAAAATTCCCTTTAAAAAAAAAATAAAAAAAAAATCCTTTTTTTTTAAAAAAATAGCAGATGTACAAGCTTGCAGCGCGACACAAAGTGATGCGCTGTGAGCTTGTACATCTGCTATTTTTGAGAACCAATTGTTCTAAACCACTGTTCTAAATTAAGAATTTTCTGAACAAACGTATGTTGCTATACGTATATATATATATTTAGCTAAAATCTAAAATGTAACCGAAGCTTTCCCGGCTTTAATTGGTTCATCGATAATCAAGAAGCGTGTATATTTTTATATCCAAAAATTTACTTTTTTTTCATAAATCTTTACTTGATTGTATGTATGTATGTATGTATATATGTATATATGTATATATTAAATTATCAATTAAATTGATTAGTTGATTAATAGTTCCTATCGACGGAACCATCCTTTTGGCATGGCCACGGTCAGTGGTGGAAGAAGTACTCACATGTTTTACTTAAGTAAAAGTATCAATACCGCAATGCAGAAACACAAAAGTAAAGGTCTTGTATTAAAAATGTGCTTGAGTAAAAGTACAAAAGTATTGGCATCAAAATATACTTATGCAGAATGTCCCATTTCACAAGTTTTCAATTGTACAAAATGGACAAAAATCCTTTGAAAATAGCAGGTCTACAAGCTCACAGCACGTCGCTTTGCGAGGTGTTGTGAGCTTGTAGATCGTTTATTTTCAAATAGTATTTACAGGGCTGAGGTGGTTAATGTATATTTTTTAATAATAATCATAATCTTCAAAGTAACTATTAACTAAAGTTGTCAATTATTTGTAGAGGAGTAAAAAGTACAGTATTTGCCTCTGAGATGTAGTGGAGTAGAAATATAAGTATTGAAAATCGGAAATACTCCAGTAAAGTAAAAAATACCTCAGAATTGTAATCAAGTTACAGTACTCGAGTAAATATACTTAGCTACTTGTCCACCACTGTATACCATCCTTCATGCTATAGTTTCTGTCGACGGTATACCGTCGTTTTGCTATGGCATGGCCACGGTTACATTACTAGTTACTAGTGGGAATTACGTTACTAGTGGGAATTCTTACGTTGGTCTCTTTGAAGATGTCATTCCTTTGTGACATCTCGCAGTCACCTCGCCTCCTGTCAGTATGAGATTACCATTACGCTGTGACATGTGTCGTCATGGCAATGTCACTTTTGAATGCTCCAAGCTTTTATTTGCGACAAACAGCAGATACAACGTTTCGACCCTTTCGGTCTTTTTCAAATATATACACACAGTACATATACTTGAAAAAGACCGAAAGGGTCGAAACGTGACGTTGTATCTGCTGTTTGTCGCAGATAAAAGCTTGGAGCATTCAAAAGTGAGTTGCAAGCCCCCGCTTTGTTTTCATGATTCTGTTCTTACAGTTTGGCTCAGCACCAAGAAACGGAGGATGTGCGTTATCTTTCCTTTAAATGTCATTCACTGACTCACATGCATGCAACGTTTGATAAGAGCAGTACAATACGAGAGCTCTTCAGGCACTTACTTTGCGTTCTCCAGGGACATACTGTACTTTCTGAAAATGACTTTGACGTTGTCTGAGATTCCCTTGTGGCCGCTTCATTAGAATACTGTTTTAAGAAAAGAGAGTGATGTATAGCATCAAGCACAATGCAAGACATTTGCATTTTAGGTTTTTATATATTGCATTAAAAAAAACAATTGGGCTCTCTCTCTCTCTTAACTTTAACAAATAGATTATAACTTTGGTTCAGAACTTAACGTCGTACAAAATGGGAAGCAGAACACATTGTGTTGAGTGGTGAGGTACAGACGGCAGCTGTGTCCATAAACATTTGCTGTAAGTACATAATCTGGTCCTCTTGAAGATTGTGATCAATACTTTTACTTTCCTAAGCATACTAGATAGCATGTTGTGTAGACAGATGCCGGGTCATTTGTAGACCTGGCATCCTTTAGTGTGTATAGTTTCAATGTACAGATTATCGATTTTATTTTTATTTTTTAATTCTAATTACATACCGTAATCTTTTATACATTTATTTACTAAATACATGTATAAAGTACTAAATAATATTTAGATGACCAGGCTCCCCCAGGACTCTATTCTCTAGTATTTCCCTCGAAATCAATTCTCTTCAACGAAAATAGCCGATGAACAAGCTCACACAGCGTGTCACAATGCAACTCATTGAGAGAGTGTAGATCTGCTATGTTTGCCGAATGTTCGACCCGGAATAGAGTCACTAGGATTCATTTGGTTAAAGACCTTGAACACTTACACAGGGGTTCTCAGTTACTCTGTCAGGTTGTAGGTGGGTGGAGCTATGCGGACAATGTTATGATGTCACAAACTGCTATGGGGCAATGATTATGACATGAAGGTAAATTGGCCTGTCCCTGACAGGTGAGGGCTCTACCTTGCACGCCGCCTTACCCCTAATGCGTAAACTTTATTGGCATTTGTTTTTACAATTTAAAAAAGATAATTTAAATAGCCGATCTACAGATTTTCACTATTTTAAACCATTAAAACCGGGAAAGCATCTGTGTCATTTTAGATTTTAGCGCTGGCTATTCAGAAATAGCAGATATACAAGCTAACAGCGCGTCACTTCTTGCCGTGCTGCAAGCTTGTAGGCGTAGGCCTACATCTGCTATTTCTGAACAGTTTTGAAAAATCTTGAAAGTGTTCTTGAAACGTTGAAACATTTGAAAAAAGTTGGCGAACTACTGATTTAGAAGACATTAGTAGAATCGGCCTCAAAATGTTTTTCAAAATAGTGCAACATGCCAAAAAGATTTTTAGGCATAAGGGGGTACGGCAAGATAGGGCCCTGAGTGAGCTGTCGATCAACCCCAGTTTGTGCACAGCCACACAGCCCTGAGACGAGGTGTAATCATCCAGAGTAACTGGCTGTAACATCCATACAGAGTGTTCAGGGCCTTCACACTTTTTGACACGCAATAGGGAAATGGAAATGTCAACATTTGCTGTTGCACACGGCATCAGCAACACTGTGACATTGTTTGAGAAGCAGGGGAAGATGCTGACGCACGTGTCATCCTTCTTGTTTTTGAAGACTTATTTTGCCTTGCCTGGCTGTCACATAGTGACATTTAGACGCTTTCACTGCAGCTCCGACAGCTCTCAGTATCGAGTGCTTAATTTAGACTGTCGTACGACCGCGCCGCTCGTCGAAAAACAACGGATTGTTATGCGCGATGCCTCGTTTCTTGTTGAAAATGAGTTATTCGTGCTGTAAAGTCTAGATTGGGGTTTGGTGAACTGTGACGTATAGAGTGAAGTGTGTTCAAAGGCCTGTTGGCTGCTGTCAGAGCAGATTACTGGTACCAGCCACAGTTCAAAGCACTCGTGTGATATGATCATCTTGGTTTGAAGTGATTGATCTTACATTTTTGATGGATCTCAAAAGTTTTTCAAATTGCCCTACGGTGTTCTCTGTGTGTGCGTGCAAAGATATTATGCCACTGTATTGTAACTGTATATTGTAACTGTTATTGTTAACACGGTCTACAGATTATGCCATGCAGCCACACCAATGTTTTGCCGCATGTACCTGTATGAGTGAGTGACAATCTTGAATAACTGATAAGCTATAGCTGCTATAAAAACTGGTAACACATTGGCCAAATTGTCAATAATATAAGAAAGATGCAAAGGCTTTGAAAATAGCCGATCTACAAGCCCACAACATCTCGCAACGCTTGTAGATCTGCTATTTTCACAATATTTATCTGTGGAACTGAGTCAGGACTGACTCACTGTATGCCCACCTCTTGTGTGGGCGTACGTGTGTCTGTGCTTGCGTGCGTATGTGCATGCGTGCGCATGTGACCTCCAAGTGTAATGCACTATGTTCAGTATATCTTTGATCTCGCCGTGCAGCGCCACGTTTCAGCAGTGCATGGAGCCTATCAAAAGATTAGTTTTGGAGCCCAGAATGTATTGATTACCGTAGATTATATTTGGAGCGGAGCGCCTGAACGAACTGGCAGTATTGCATTCATCAGTTATGGGTGTGTGTGGGTGCATTTAAATGCTAATTACTCAACAATGTCAACACCTCTTGCAGTGCCAAGCATCATCCTCCCTCCCTCTCTCTCTCTCTCTCTCTCTCTCTTCCCCCCCCCCCCCCCCCCCCCCACAGTACACCTCCTTACAGGCAGAACAGTGTTGTTGTCCATATTCATGAGAAAGGGGAGAGTTGTAGTATGCATATGAATGTCTTTAGGGTGGAAAACCACACCGTTGACTCTGGGTGAGGAAACAGATAAATAGACTGACACCAAATTAAACACACGCACGCACGCACGCACGCACGCACGCACGCACACGCACACGCACACGCACACGCACACGCACACACACACACACACACAGAGGACTTATCAGTAGATATGCATGCGGAGATGAACTGGGAGATTTTATTAAGATTATTATGTATACCGTATATATACCATCACATCATACAGCACGCACGCATGCACGCACACACACACACACACACACACACACACACACACACACACACACACACACACACACACACACACACACACACACACACACACACACACACACACACAAGCACTGCTTTTAAAACACATCATTCAGTGCATATGGCTCTTGCATAATATGCTCATAAGAATACACATTTACTAACCGCCGCCCCCCCATGCACCCCCTATTGGATTTAATCCTGTTTATGCATACTTAGCCCCTGTAGGAGTACAATTACTCATGTCAATTACATTACACCATTTGCATTCTTCCACTTTACATCTCTCTCTCTCATTCCTCTTTCCGTTCTTCCCCCCTCATTGGCAAGCTTATACAGAGTAGTCATTAGAGAACTGTACGACTGCTCTCTCTAATGGTGCCTGGTCACTGTGTATTCCTCACACTTGGACAAAGTCAAGAGGCAAACGCCCTCTCAAACCCCCTTCAAACTTCCTCTCAAAGTTCACACAGAGGCATGTGTATAACAGCAGAGCTCATTGGTCATCTTGTTTCAGAGAGAGAGAGAGAGAGAGAGAGAGAGAGAGAGAGAGAGAGAGAGAGAGAGAGAGAGAGAGAGAGAGAGAGAGAGAGACCAAAGGGTAAGAGATGATGAGTGAAAACGTCTGGTGAGCACTAGGAGTGATGCCTTTGCGTGAGCAGAAAGTGCAGGCATCCATTGACCCAGAAACTCTCTCCTCTCCCCGACACCCAAGCATAACTGCAGGGAGGGGGAGAGAAAGTGTGTGTGTGTGTGTGTGTGTGTGTGTGTGTGTGTGTGTGTGTGTGTGTGTGTGTGTGTGTTGTGCGAGCCGTGTGCGTGGAGTCGCTACACATTCAGACTGGGATCTTCACAATAGTGGCTAATTACTTAATTCAAACATGGGTAACAACAACAGCAAAGCACGCTTTTTAGAAAACACCGTTAATCTTGTATTCTTCTCTTGCACCTTCCTTTCCTGGCTGTGTTCCAGAGTCCACACTCTGTTACACCCAGTGAGGGCTGCAGGAACAGCTAGTGTAGCATATTAGCCATTCAGTCGCCGTGTAAAACGCTTCACAGCCCAGCCCCTCAGGTTGTTTACACAATATAGTGTTCCTGCTATGCGTGTGAGTTCATTAAAAAGGAAGAAAGCGTCTTTATTTTTTTAATTAATTACCTCATTTAAACTTAATTACGTAAACAAAACAAACAGAGGGATAAATTATACATCTAAGCCTGTGGGTAATTTCAGTTTAAACATCTATAACTATTATTGGATTGTAAAGTTTGGTTTGGATAGATTTTCACACGTAACGTAACTTTTGCAGATATTTAACCTGAATCAAACGCATTGCTTTATGTAGACAGTGTTGACATTATTTGTTGAGCAGTGAATTCAACGTGAGTATACGGTTAATGATACATTTACAGAGGATAAATTCGCACAGGAGACCATTATACCAATCTCACCTTCCTCTCGTTTGCAGTTGAAAATTATACTTTATATCAACATGTTTGCATGTGGATGATGATAATGTATTTATTGTCTCCGCCAGGCCGAAGGCATGGCGAGAGAGTATGTTTTAACCTCCGTCCGTCCGTCCGTCCGTCCGTCCGTCCGTCCGCCCGTCCGTGTGTCTGTGTGTCCATCTGTCTGCGAGCGACTAATCTCCGGCACCGTTAGCCCGGTCGATGTGAAACTGTGCACACACACTCCCTGGATACCAATTCAGAACCTCTGCCCCAAATTTTTCACATGGGCCTATTAGAGCGCCACCAGGAGGCCAATTTGTGCAAAACAAATTGTTTTACATTACTCCTACAGATTTTATCCAAACGTCACGCAAATCGGTACACAGTATCTCTATAGTCATGTGATCAACACGGATCTGTCCCATTTCCCATATTCCATCCTCATTGCCTAAGGTTGACTTCCAAAGTTTACAGGATTGGTCCGTTTTGAACAAAATGCCTCAAATCATGAACGCAGCATGCGATTTCCGTGAAATTGTGCACGCACATTCCCACTATGCCAAGGAACAAATGCCACTTCAAAACGTTCAAATCAGCCTCATGGTGACGCTATAACAGGCCGATTCATGTTTTTACTCATAACTGCACCGATCTGCGTGAAACTTGGCACGCACACTCCCTAGAGGCCAAGGAACAACCTTTGCCCTGCATTTTTTACATCTGCCTTTTAGAGCGCCACTCCTCTTACTCCTTCAGATTCTGTCCAAAAATCACGCAAATTTGTACACAGTATCTCTATAGTCATGTCATCAAGACATATGTGTCCGATATTTCATATTCCATCTTAATTGGCTAACATTGACTTACAAAGTTTGCAGGATTGGTCCGTTTTGAACAAAATGCCTCAAATCATGAACGCAGTGTGCGATTGCCGTGCAATTTAACACGCACATTCCCACTAGGCCGAGGAACAAATGCCACCCTTTTCACATTGGCCTGTTATGGCGCCACCAGTACGTCTAATTTAACAAAACACATTTTTGGAACAAAATGCCTCAAATCATGAAGCAGTGTCCGATTGCCGTAAAAGGCCTAAAAAGAAATGCCACCCTTTTCACATTGGCCTATTATAGCGCCACCAGGAGGCCACAGTAACCTACCTGACCTGGCGGAGACTTGTGCTCCGAGGAGCACTTTTTCTATTTTTTTATTTTTTTTACTTAACCAATCTGTTTGCCTTACCGTGGCTGCAGTGGTGGAAAGTAACTAAGTACATTTACTCACAATTTGCTATTCTTTTACTTCTACTCCACTACATCTCAGAGGAAAATATTGCACTTATTACTTTTCACTAAAGTTATTTGAAAACTTTAGTTACTAGTTACTTTTCAAATTTGTATCATTACAAACCATACATTAACCACTTCAGCCCTGTATGTACTTTGGCGATTTAGCCGATCTACAAGCTCACAACACGTCACGCTCCGACGTGTTGAGCTTGTAGATCTGCTATTTTCTTAAGATTTTCATACATATCGAAAACTTGTGTAATGGGACATTCTGCATAAGGAATCCTATTACTTTTAGTAAATACTTTTAGTTTATTTATATTCCTATACTTTTGTACTTTTACCCAAGTAAGTTTTGAATACAGAACTTTTACTTGTAACAGAGTATTTATTTATATGGTATTAATACTTTTGCTGAAGTAATAAATATGAGTACCTTTTCCACGTCGCTTTTCTCATAAGATACATATTCCTTTCAAAATCCTGGTTTCTTTCTCACCCTACCAGGGTATCTCTTATAGGTTCCTGGTTGGTGTCACCTGCCTGTCTAGCGCGTGTCTGTTCACCCCAGGCCTACTTACTGGAACCTGGACTCACTTCAGTGTTTTCCCTGAGATTCAGGTGACATGACAGGAGACAATTGACATCAGGTGTCATCATGTCTGCTTGTGACTGCTGCTCTGCAATAGTTTTGGACGTATACAGTACATGTTGACAACCTGTGCTCCTGCAGTTTCCCGCTGTTAGGATAGTAGACTTTGTAGGCTGGACTATTTCCCCCCACTAAAGCCCCTTCTCACACCTTGAGTCTCAATTCTATGTGCCTTCTTTTTCGGCGCAAAACACTCACCCAAACTTTTGCATTCTAGAAATTGTAGTATATATATGCCAAGACAACTCACAGCCAGGTACAGCGATGCATGCACAATATGGGTACAGAGAGACATTTCACATGGAGTATAATTTATGGACTGCATGTATACAGCCCTCCTCTGTGCATCTCCATGTCCCCTCCTTATATGGACATGTTTAGGTACCCAGAAAATGCACACACAAGACACACAAGACACATAACACATACACCTATCCTTGCACATCCAACACACATACAGTATACACACATATGCAAGTGAATAAGGCATAGCAGTGGCGGCCATTTTCTGGTTCCACTCCAAAATAGTCAATGCATTTTTCCCATTGACGTTTGCAAAAATATTTATATAAATTATTTTAAGCCTAGAATCAAGCCATCCAGGGTCCTGGTGAATCATGACCATAAAACGTTTGATTCTGTGAAAAAACGTATATAATATAACATTTTAAAAAATCCCAGAAAAAAAAGTTTTATTGTCATGATTCACCAGGACCCTGGATGGCATAAATATTATTGGAAATGTCAATGGGAAAAACGCATTGACTATTTTGGAGTGGAACCCTATAGACATCAATAAAAAACAGTGGTCAGACAAAAGACCTCGCCCTGTTCTTGGTCACATCATGAAACTGTGCCAGATTGAACCTGTGACTTTTCTAATAAACCATTTTTTACTAAACAAAAGTTATTGACTGAGTCCTATATTTTATCCCATCCTGCAAACACCCAAATACAAAACATTTCACCACAAAATCTTAGGCCCTCTTCCTGTCAACATTTGGTACGGTGTCTGCTTTGTGTGTTTGCGAAAGCATCTACTCCTCACTACAGCTGCTGTCGGCACTGCACAGGCCCATAACTACTGTGCTTTAACAACTCAACTCTATTACCGTGCACCTATAGCCATGTCAAAAAGGGTTCTCCAATTTCGCTCAGCAAGTATCTGGCGTGGCAAGTATGGTGCTGAGGTCTCATGTCTAAACCATTAAGACCGGGAACGCATGTGTCGTTTTCAGGTTTATCTGGCTATTGAAAAATAGCAGATATACAACCTCATAGCCAGGCACCGAGTGCCGCGCTATGAGCTTGTAGATCTGCTATTTTAAAAAAATCTTGACACTTTTTGCTAATCTTGGAATATATATATTTCTTAAAGCGAACATTTGTGA
>NC_139960.1:35578556-35698556 GCF_963454915.1 Gymnoscopelus microlampas | reverse complement strand
TAACATCACAGTAAAGTCACCCTCAAACAAATCGAAAATAGCAGATCTACAAGCTTGTAGATCAGGTATTTTCGGAGTGTGGCACCCACACGCAACCAAGCATAACATGACTTGTCTTAGTTCTACTGGAGAGAGAAAAAAAAGTGCACCATAGCAATAGTAGAATTGTGAGTCACGGTTGATAAGAACTTCAACTGAAAGGCTGCAGAGGCAGGATGGAGAAAGAGAGAATGCACAAAATGAGAGAGAGAGATGTCTATTGGAAATAAATTGTCTGTAGACAAGTTATCTACGTGTGTGTGAGTGTGCGTGTGACAGAGAGAGAGAGAGTGCTTTCAATATCTTGCAGATCTGCTATTTTCTGCAAAGGTTTTTTCCCAATTGCCCACTTAAACCCCAGCATCCGTGTAGATGTGAGGGCCACGTAGTGGCCCCAATCTCTAGTCTTAAATCATTGCGATTATAGGCGATTATGTAATAATGGTGACAGGCCTAAATTGTAAAGTAGCGAAAGAGTGCTTTCAAAATGTCCAAACATCTACAGTTTTTAAGTTAATTTTTTCTGAAATAAAACACACAGGCGATCTACAAGGTAGTTCTTCTTGTAGATCTACTATTTGTGCTGCTTTTGTGTGACACTCTAGTGATGTGCTGGTCGTTTTTCTTTTTATTGTTTTTTTTGTTGTTGTTTTATCCGCCTCCGCTTATTATTAAAAAGGTATTTTTAAACTTTTTTTGTATAAAAAGAAAACAATTACTGTAATTTCTTTGTATATATCAGGTATTGTTGAGCTTGTAGATTTTTCAAAATATTTGTTATACATTTTGATCTTGTGAAATGTGACAATCTGCACAATGAGTGCTTTTACTTTTGGTACTTTAAATATATTTTATTGCCAATACTTTTGTACTTTTACTCAAATACATTTTGATTACAGGACTTTCACTTGTAACAGAGTAACTTGTAGCTGCACTTGAATTGTACAGAATATCCAAGTACAAAATCCAGAAAAATCTTTTGAAAATAGCCGATCTACGAGCTCACATTGCGTCGCATCACAAAACATTGTGAGCTTGTAGATCAGCTATTTTCAAATGGCCGAAATATATATAGGGCTGAACTTCGTTAGTGTGTTTTGTAATAATAATAAAAATCTACAAAGTAACTAGTAACTCAAGTTTTCATACAATTATAGTGGAGTAAAAATACAATAGTTGCCTCTGTACACATATTGAAAATTGTATATACTGAAAAAAGTAAAAGAAATACCTCAAAATTGCACTTAAAGTACTTGAGTACATGTACTTGGTTACTTTACACCACTGGTAATCTATAGATATGACATTAGCACTTCAAACAGTCCGACTCATTCTGACACTTTGTGCTCGGCATGTCAGTCACGTCTGCCGCCGCACGCACTGTATAGCGCATTACAGCCGCAGCAGTACATCACGGCAAAACCCTGCGCCGTGAATTGTGGCAAAAAACCAAGAGAGACGATGACGTATAGCTAATAAACACCGTAAGCGCTTGTAGGGAGAGCTGCTCCGACGACACAAATGGGATGAGAGTAGATTTTATGACGAGACTAGATGGTGCGTTTCCCCATGAAATTGTATCCGTATATTGCGTGCACGTGTCCTTGGGCTCATATAGGAATTATGAGGCCCATTGTGTAAGGGGAAAGGTTTAGCATCGAAACATGTGTAGCAGTAGTGGCTCAGAGCCTCTGCCTGATGACCAAAATCATGATAACTTCCCTGGTCAAGGGGGAATAGGCTCCATGCACAGCAGTCATATTGGAAAGAAATTGGGGCTCTTCCTTACTTCCTTCACAGGTTTCACCAATGATACTAAAGGCTCTGTTCCATTTAGTGGAGCACAGTGGACCCCCATAACTCTGAGAGTGTACAAATGGGGTTGAGTGTAGCAATAGTGAGCGCACGCATGACCAAAAGCCTAATGTCTCCCCGACCAAGGGGGAATTCTCCTTTACGCTATAGTGGCTAAGATGTTGGCTTTCCATGTGGGAGGCCTGGGTTTGATTCCCGGGCGTTACACATGGCTATTCGCGATTATTTCCTTAGTAATAATTATTTCTATGCCTTTGTCGATTAATTGAATAATTGAGAAGCGTGTTTTTTTTTTATATCTCTGCTGTCCGGCAGCAACTAGCTAACATGGCAAAAACAAAACAAAAAGTGGAGTTAGGAGGTTTTGTTCATCAGGTTTTGATAAGTACACCTAAATGTACAACCTCAACCTCATTGTGAGCTTGGAGGTTAAAAGGGGGTGGAGCCTGGAGTCAGCAAAACCAGCTAACTCCATCCCCCTTTGGTCGACATGGCTGGTTGAGCAGAACGTTTGAGGATCCAATGGAGTTAGCTGGTTTTGTCAGAAGCACTTTTTAATACTTTTCATTGGTTCAATATTTTTTTAATCAACACACAGACGTAAAGGGTGTTCAATAGCACTGATTTATGGAAAAAAAAATGCAAAAGCGAAAAAATGGAGTTAGCTGGTTTCTGCCGGACAGCAACAATTATAAACTAGAAAAAGTGCTCCTCGGAGCACAACTCTCCGCCAGAAGACTTGTGTTGGTTCGAAGGTCGCGAAGGTCGCTATCCCTCTTGTATATGTAAGTGTCCTATCCATCCTGTCTGGGTAAGTGTCCTCTTCCGTCCTGTCTGTGTAAGTGTCCTATCCCTCCTGTCCTATCCGTCCTGTCTATGTAAGTGTCATATCCCTCCTGTCTATATAAGTGTCCTATCTGTCCTATCTGTCCAATAAGACAGATAGGAACAATTGGACCGCGACTACCTGACTACTTCCGGTTCGAAGGTCTGGGAGTGAGCTAGTGGCCGGATTTTCGGTATTGGAATCTGGCTTATCACAGTGACACATGTATTTATAGGTCGCTATCCCTCTTGTATATGTAAGTGTCCTATCCAACCTGTCTGGGTAAGTGTCCTCTTCCGTTCTGTCTGTGTGAGTGTCCTATCCCTCCTGTCTGTATAAGTGTCCTATGTCATATCCCTCCTGTCTATATAAATGTCCTATCTGTCCTATCTGCCAATTATGTATCAGCCATGCAGCCATTTCATGGTTCCCGTCTTACCTCACTCTGACAGTGGCGGAGACACTGTCAGAGTGATGCCATGTATATATAGGCCCGGTGGCGTCACTAGCCAATCAGATCACAGTATTTCACGTGTCACGTGAGGCTTGACCAATCGGTGTGTCAAGTTTAGAAAGTGAAAACGCAGTGATAACAATACTCTCCTGGCGGAGAGTAAAAATCGATGCAAAAATAAATTGTAATCAACTAGAAGTTCGGGCCGCTACGCGGCCCGAACGTCTAGCGTGACGCGTCGTTCACTTTTCAGTGCCACCTTACAGGCACCTCACAGTGTGAGAGAGAGTTTTGTGCTCTCCTAAATCCACGAGGATTTGAAAGTATCCACTTCAGAAAGAGGTGACGTGCATCACCTCTCCAATGACCAAAACCCACTATGGAAGCCGTCGAACTGGTGCGATCTGACGGCATCCTAGAATTTATAGGTAGGATGTGATGTCATGCGTGATGTCATGCTGTCGTGAGATTACGTCACACTGGCGTTGTGTCCATATTCGGAGTGATGCAACGTACATACAACGTTACAACTTACATACTGACAACCGACATGGCGCAGGATTCAAATTGTATATACTAGAGGGTCGGGGCGCTGAGCGCCCCTCCCCCCTAGCCGCTGCGCGGTGCTTTGTGTTTGTTGGTCTCTATAATATATAAAGCCATAATAGGAGATGTTCCCAATGGAGCTATGCCCAAATATGGAGTGTGTTGTCTGACCTCACTTGGGTCTCGTTGGGCGGTTATATAAAGCCATAATAGGAGATGTTCCCAATGGAGCTATGCCCAAATATGGAGTGTGTTGTCTGACCTCACTTGGGTCTCGTTGGGCGGTGGTCGGCGATGACGCTAAGGAACAACATGGCCGACTGTAATGTTGTGAGTTTGTGTTGGCCGCAATTAATTATGCTGTGAGGGGGCAGATGTGTGCTGAGCAGTATGAAGTGGCCTACAGACTGCGCGTAGTAATTCTGCACGTTGTGGCGTGTCTTGTTAGTGACATTGATATGTTGTTTTTGTGTTTAGTCCCACACAGTGGCAGGTTTTTTTTGGGGGTTTTGGGTTTAGAAATGTATATATAGATAGATAGATACTAGAGGGTCGGGGCGCTGCGCGCCCCTCCCCCCTAGCCGCTGCGCGGTGCTTTGTGTTTGTTGGTCTCTATATAATATATAAAGCCATAATAGGAGATGTTCCCAATGGAGCTATGCCCAAATATGGAGTGTGTTGTCTGACCTCACTTGGGTCTCGTTGGGCGGTGGTCGGCGATGACGCTAAGGAACAACATGGCCCACTGTAATGTTGTGAGTTTGTGTTGGCCGCAATTAATTATGCTGCGAGGGGACAGATGTGTGCTGAGCAGTATGAAGTGGCCTACAGACTGCGCGTAGTAATTCTGCACGTTGTGGCGTGTCTTGTTAGTGACATTGATATGTTGTTTTTGTGTTTAGTCCCACACAGTGGCAGGGTTTTTTTGGGGGTTTTGGGTTTAGAAATGTATTATAGGATAAGATAAGATAGATAGATAGATAAAAAAAATGTTTTGACTAAATGAAGCTCTGCTTTACTTTGTCATGCAACGGTGCCGATCTGCAAGCTCACGCGTTGTGAGCTTGTACTGTAGATCTGCTATTTTGATTATTTTTGAAAATTGTTGTCGCCTATAACAGGAAAGAAATAAAGAAAACTGATATTTTCCCCAAAATGTATTTTATTAAAATAGAATATTTTATAAAAAAATGTTTTGATTACATCCATTAATTCAATTAACTGTTGCATAAGAGACAAAGATGATGAGTCAAAGGCATGTGACGTGGAGGAGAAGTGAAGAAAGTTGCTGACATTTGCTTAAAGTTGACTTTTTCTGTCAGAGTTACGGGCGAATAAAGAGAGGCCGGGGGAGAGTAATGCGTTTGTCAGAGGTGGCAGAACTTAAAAAGCAGCAGGTCAAATTAATAAAATGTGGTTGAAGCTATAAAATAGGTTATAAAGATACCTAAGATAGGGTATGTAAAATAGCGCACACACACACACTCTTACGCGCGCGCGCAAATCCAAGGTCGACACTGAAAAGACAGCAGAAAGCAGAATATACAGTAAAAGTACAAAGCATCAACCTCAGTGTTGATTTAAGAAACGGGCTGTAAAACCGTACCTTACAGGTCAGTTTGGATCAATTTTCACACTCAAAAGTTAAATGAACACTGAGGAGGTTGCTGTGTTAAATGTGATGTGCATACTGTAAGGTCAAAGCGGGTAAATGTAATGAGTATGAAATGTAATGTCTAAGTGGGTGAATTTCATGTAGTAGCCTTGCCTATGGTCAAAGGGGGTAAATAACACACGGACGGACGGACGGACAGATGGACAATTTTTTCCCCCAAACTCTGTACGGATAGTGCAGGAATGCACTTAATGATTAGCAGGCCGTAAGGTGGTTGAATTTCATTAGATATCCTTCTCTTGTCACAACAACTCACATGTTGCTGCTGTGTTTGCACACTGTTGCACTAGTTATGTGCGCAGTTTGTTATCTCTTGGGAGCCAGGTCTGCCTATGGCTGCTTTTGTCGATCGCTATGTGCTCACTGAGTCTGTCCAAGTCTTTCCTTAGTTTTGGATCGGTCACAGCGCTCAGGTAATCCACCAATATGTATTCTCTGTCCAGGGCTAAACAGCATTCCAATTTGCTCTGGCTTTGGGTTGATTCTTTCCAGTGTGTCAGATAGCTTTCTTTCTTGTTTTCTTATCATTTGGTTTAGTCCAGCGGGTTTTCCGTCTGGTGGCTGTGCTAGTGTTCATGCACAGATGAGTCCCAGAATCAGCTGGCTTGAGGGGACATCTCTCCAGAGTTTGTTATGGTGTGTGTCTAGGTCACTTTCCTTTAGGCATAACATTTCAATTCTCTCTTTCTAATTTTGATAATTAGTGGTATCATCCTAATTCTGCTCTGCATGCATTGTTTGGCGTTTTCCATTGAATGGATTTGCAGAACCGACACGTGCAGAGTCTCAATTTGGTGTTTATCCCATTTTTCAAGTTATTTGGCAAGGGACCCCAGACCTCACAACCATAGAGTGAAATGGACTCTGTTCTATACGATAGTCTAATATTTTGAACTATATTGGAATGTCTAGCTCGATGTTTCTTTTGATGGCATTGAAAGCCCTCCTTGCCTTGTCTCTCAGGTATTTTACAGCCTGGTTGAAGTTACCTGTGTTGCTGATGTTCAGACCAAGGTA
This sequence comes from Gymnoscopelus microlampas, assembly GCF_963454915.1. Taxonomy (NCBI): domain Eukaryota; kingdom Metazoa; phylum Chordata; class Actinopteri; order Myctophiformes; family Myctophidae; genus Gymnoscopelus; species Gymnoscopelus microlampas. The sequence continues at coordinate 35,692,184 of NC_139960.1, read as the reverse complement.
CAGTATAGTGTTTTGCATTTGTTAGTGCATTCATATTATTTTGGTTCTGTCTTTTTTATAGTTTTAATGTTGATATAATGGCAGGGCTCATGTCTGGGATAATTGGAATTTGTGCGGGAGGTCAAGATCATTCCGTAGTCCTTCTTTGGTTGCTCTCCCTCTCTCTCGCTCTCGCGCTCTCTCGCTCTCTCTCTCTCTCTCTCTCTCTCTCTCTCTCTCTCTCTCTCTCTCTCTGTGTGTGTGTGTGCATATGAGACAGAGACAAAGGAGAAACAGGGAGAGAATGAATGTAAGTCAATGTTGTGTGTCTTTACAATATCTGTGTGTGCGCGCGAGCACAAGTCAGAGCGTCAGGGTTATTTGATGCTTGTGTGTGTAGGTGTATACATTTGTGTTTATTGTGCCTCCACCTTGTGTGTGTGCGCGTTAGTGCACATCAGAGCATCAGGGTTATTTGCTGCTTGTTGTGTGTGTGCTTGTCATATGCTTTCAGTACATGCGACCCGTATGCCTCCGCTAATTTAGGTTTGTGGCAGTGCATGGGATGGGGGGGGGGGGGGGTTAGTGATTGCAGACCACCGGGGATCGCAGACCTCCAGCAAGGTGGTGGCAGAGTGTCTGGTTATGCCCTCCCCTGGTTACTGTAGGTCTCATGCAGGTGAGACAGAGACACGGGCCCTTGCACCGCCTCCCTCTCAGGGGGACGCCACAACAAAAAAACAGGGGGCCACAAGTCTGGTCACCTTCCACGACACAGAGGGTCACATTGGCCTGAGGGGGGTGTGTGTGTGTGTGTGTGTGTGTGTGTGTGTGTGTGTGTGTGTGTGTGTGTGTGTGTGTGTGTGTGTGTGTGTGTGTGTGCGCGCGCGCGTGTGTGCTTCTATTACCATACTTGTGAGGACCAAATGTCCCCAAAAGTAGAGTAGAAATAGACATTGTGAGGACCATTTACCTAGGTTAAAGGACAACTTTGGTTTTTTACAACCAAGGTTTATATTTTAGCTTGTAATTAAAGTAAATAAAAGATGAGTGTTACATTTTTTTGATTTACTGCTTTCTATAGTTTTTGCAATTTTCCCGATATTTTTTACAGTGTGTGTCTAGTGGGCGGGGGCATTCTGTCCGGTGGTTAAATATGTCTTTTTTTACACAATAACCCAGCGTTTTCTTTATTAGTATTTACAGAAGCTTGTTTCTAGCCCCCAATAACTCACATCTGGCCATCAAAGACCACAGGACCTTTTTTTATTGCGTAAAAAAGGCATATTTAGCCACCGGACAGAATGCCCCCGCCCACTGTAAAAAATATTGTGAAAATTGCTAAAACTATAGAAAGCAGCAAATGAAAAAAAAATAACACTCATCTTTTATTTACATTAATTACAAGCTAAAATATAAACCTTGGTTGTAAAAAACCAAAGTTGTCCTTTAAATATGACATTGATAGGGCTGGGGTTGGATTTTTTCAATTTTATATACTTGTGCAGTGATGTTACACACCGGACCATTTCAGCTATTATTTCGGTTATTTTTTGGGTATTGTCCTTTTGTCCTCCCAGGTATAGGTGTGTGTGTGTGTGTGTGTGTGTGTGTGTGTGTGTGTGTGTGTGTGTGTGTGTGTGTGTGTGTGTGTGTGTGTGTGTGTGTGTGTGTGTGTGTGTGTGTGTGTGTGTGTGTGTGTGTGTGTGTGCGGGGGATAAAATGAGTTCTCAGAGATATACAGTCCACATGTTCTGGGGCAATATATGGATGTAATAAAGATATCGTGATACAAGACTAGGTTTTTGGACATCATAATATTGTCATATGGCATAAGTGTTGTCTCGGCCTGGTTTGAATCACCTAAGCCTTATTTCATTTTGAAAAATGATAAAGAAAATTCATGTTTTTGAAGAATTTAAAAGGAAATGTATCACAATGTGATAATATTCTATAATATTATTGTATCATGTCTAGGGTGCTCGGATGGCGCAGTGCCTGCACACAAAAGCGGAGGTTGTGGGTTCAAATCCACCGCGGTACATCCGGCTTTGTCGAGCGTCTACACAAACACTATTTTGGCCCGTGTTCAGGGGAGGGAAGCTGGGCTGGGAGGGTGATAACTGTCACTGTATGTATTCCTACGGGCTGGGTCAGCACCTGTCAGCAGGGAGTGTTGGGCGGGAGGAGTTGGACTGTACGTCCTCCCTGTGAGGGCTCCTCACTGGCAGCAGGCTGCAACAGCAGTGACAACAAAAGGACACAGAGTCAATGCACACGGCCACGTTGTGAATCACGATGGAAGCGCGCTCCCCCCGATGTGAAAAGACGAACGTTCTCTCTCCCTCCGGCATCTCCACAGCCTTTTCTCTGTGTCATTATATTGCAGCAGAAACTCTCTTGAGTTGTGGTGGAGCCTTTATTTTGAAAACACGTTTTGTTTTGTGCCGGAGGCTGCAGTGGAGAAGAGAAGCAACTTGTGAGTTCAGGGACAATAACCAGTGGTGGAAAAAATACTAAAATGTTTTGCTTCTGGAAAAGTATCAATACTGCAATGGAGAAATACTCTTTTACAAGTAAAAGTCCGGTATTAAAAATGTACTTGGATAAAAGTACAAAAGTATTGGCATCAAAATATACTTAAAGTACCAAAAGTAAAAGTACTCATTATGCTGAAAGTCACATTTCACAAGTTAACATATGTCTAAAATGTATAAAATGATCTTTTGAAAATAGGAGATCTACAAGCTCACAACACATCGCATCGCCATGTGTTGTGAGCTTGTAGATCGGCTATTTTCAAATAGCCAATGTTATATAGGGCTGAAGTGGTTAATGTATGTTCTGTAATAATAATCAAAATCTACAAAGTAACTATAGCAACTAAAGTTGTCAAATAATTGTAGTGAAGTAAAAGTACAATATTTGCTTCTGAGATTTAGTGGAGTAGAAGTTAAAGTACCGAAAAAATACCTCAAAATTTCACTTAAGTACAATATTTGAGTACATCGTACTTAGTTACTTTCCACCATTGCAGGAGACGTAACTTGTGAGTTCAATGACAAAACTGGGGCTGTGATGTGCTTGCTCACAAATATTTCGGTCATCAGTCTCTTTGTTGTGCTTACATACACAACAAGCAAGTCCCCTGTCGTGGGTTTACAAGGACACGAGAGAGGTGTTTTTAAAGTGTAAAACTGTGCTGCGGTCCATCAAAGATTCTAACTCTTGTGTTGTTTGCAAGGGAGCTTTCATTAAAATAGACACGGTCTTGTGAATGCAAAAGCGACAGATTCCTCAAGGGGTTGTGTTCTCTTTGTGCATTCATGTTTAATCCATTCATATTCATAAGAATGTATAGATATTGTGTGTAGATTACATTGTTTGCTATGTGTTAGAGAGATAACGCAGTAGCCATTATGCACACACACACATGTACACACACATAATTAGGCAAATGTGTAAACTGATATTTATATATATATATATATCCTGTGCACAAATACGCAGAGATCATATTTATAAACGTGCACACAGCACCTGCAAGCACCTCAAATAATTGTGCTTTGACTACTGTACGTACGTGCTTTGCTTTTGTTGTTATTGTTGCTAAAATGTTGCTACAAATGATTTTACTCTTGTGTAAGCAAGTTTCATGGCTGGATAGGCCAAACAATGCCCAATTTATGCCTGTTCAAAGTTCACATTTTTGAACGATTGCTACAGCGCCCCCCTTTGGCCAATTGGAGTAAGCTTTGTTTCAGCACTATTTTACATGATCCTCTACCATACTGCAAAGTTTTGTAAAAATATGACACTGCATTCATGTACCTAAGGGCAGAAGAATAATTTTCATAAAACTGCAATATTCATTGGCCCCTGGAGGCTTTTTCCCAACTGGGTTTATATTGGTCCAAAGTCCATTTGTAGAAAGTTTCGTGCAAATTGCGCAAAAATCTCAGGAGGAAATAGAATTGTTACAGATGTAATATGTAACCATAACATTTTTGATAGCACGCACACGCACATGCATGCACGCACACATGCACGCACGCACGCACGCACGCACGCACGCACACACACACACTCTAACACACACCACCTGTGAAGTCATCATCCTCCACTTCCTTGCTCAAGGTCACCTTGCATGCGTTTCTTTTTTCCTATCTCACTTTAATTTCTAGATCAACAGAAATTAATTACACATCACACTAGACTGCCTCTGTCACTGGGGCACCTGCTGGCCTTGACACTGATTGGCCGGCCATGGGGCCTCCTTCAGCCAATCTCTCGTGTGTGATTGGCTGGGGGGGACTTTAGCTTCTCACATGATTGGCAGCAGATAGACACAGACTTTGTAACATGGTCCCCAAGGTTGGAGTCAATTCAATTCAATTGAGGTTACTGTCTGCGTCTATTATCTTCTAGTCTATTATTTCCAATGATAGAGTGAACATGAACACAGCCTCTGAACTATTCTTTAGCCTCATATGGTCACTGTATAAATACTGGATCCGATCGTCACGAGCCACACAATCTTCCACAGATTTTTGTACTAAAATGGCTTTTGTCAGAGAGACAAATCGGGAGAAAATCTACTGTATTATTGACCTTTCTCTGTCCCAGCAACACACTCTCGCGGGGTCTAGCACCAGTAAACATCGGACGTTCACGAGATCAGACGGCACCCACTTTGTAGGATTTGTGTACCATTTCGCCTCTAGTGGCCTCCAATTGGGATGCATGGTCTATCAATAATTGAATATTTTTGCCTGCATGCGACTACAGCTAAGCACAGAGCGTCTGTTTTGTTGATCCACTACTTCTACTTCTCTCTCTCTCTCTCTCTCTGTGGTGTTAGTTGTGTCCTTCAATGCTTTTAGCACGACCAGTATTTATCTGTCCTCTACACTTTTAGCATACCTTCCCTCGACTCTGCTTGCAGTGTGGGAGTGCATGTGTTGTGCGTGTGTGTGTCCTCTAACTGGGCTCTACAAGCAGAGTGATGCAGGATGTCGCTACAGGCCAGTGGTTCTCAACCTCTGGGTCGGGACCCCCAGGGGAGTCCCCGCACAATGTTGGGGGGGGGGGGTCCCCAGATGACAGTGAAGTGACAATTTAAGGACTTTTAAGACCTTTTTAATACCTAAAAAGAAAATCATTTAATTAATAAAAGACCATTACTTTGGCCAAATTGTCAAATAATATAAGAAAGAGGTAAAAAATAAATGTAATGCCTCAACTCAAATGTGAGTATTTTTTCGCAGCTTGAAGGTTTTGGGAACCCTTGCTCTACGCTATCCTCCTGAGTGAACGCACGCACACATGAGTGTGAGCACACACACGCGCACACGCACACACACACACACACGCACACGCTTAATAATGATAATAATGACAAGAAGGGCATTGAAGTTGATCATAATATAGTTTAAAAGAAGCACTCTTTTGGTTGTTTTTAACCTTCTATAGCATTTTTCAATCAGGCTGCAGAGTCAATCGTGGCAAAGAGAAACGTCTCTCTCTACAATAAATGGTGATCTGATGCTCAACACTGTAAATAAGATATGACTTTTGGCTCCTCTCGAGTTGAGTGTTGCATTACTGTAGATACAACTGAAGATGAAATCCGCATAAATTGCCTCGAGAGATAGGCTGGCCTCTCAGAATGTGTTCTAAGCATTCATTACAGGAAGGACATTTTGCATTAGTCTCGGAGAACATGTGTCAAAGACAATATGACATAACCTTTTGGTGTTGCACAAGGAAGGCCCTGGGCCTTTGCTGTTCTCACTATACATGCTTCTGATGTCACTATAGAGAACAGCTTCCATAGCTATGCTAATGATACACAATTGTACGTATCTGTTGAACCAGACCATGCAGATGCCTTAACCACTTAACCCATTAAGACAGGGAACGCATCTATGTCATTTTTGGGGCGGTGTAACCGCCCCCTATAAGTGAGGTTTGGACACTGACCAATCCTGCACCATGATTGGCCAATAGTCTACAACGCAGTCTACAACCCTAACCCTTCCACATTCAATGCAAATCTATACTTTTGCAAAGTCAGTCAATCACATTACAGCTAGTGTCATCACAACTAGCTGTAATGTGATTGGCTGACTTTGCAAATTCAGGACTGTGATTGGCTAGCGAAACACATGACACATGCGCAGCCCTATGAATAGCAGTATGGACTTAAAAAAAACACTTTTATGGTTTTTAGCGGCTCTATACCTGACTTTGTCCGTGTTCACCGTCAACGCTCTGATTGGTCAGACCCGTCAATGCTCTGATTGGTCAGACCCGTCAATGCTCTGATTGGTCAGACCCGTCAACGCTCTGATTGGTCAGACCCGTCAACGCTCTGATTGGTCAGACCCGTCAACGCTCTGATTGGTCAGGTGCGTCAACAAAGTAATTGGTCAAGCTTCACGTGACACATGGCTATAAACACATTATAAACACATATCGATGGCAAAATGTATCAAAGGCGCCGCTACCTTCACACAGGGTGTGATTTTTTAAAGTGAATCACTTCCATCACTGTGATGACCACTGTGACCACACCACCCACTTCACACTGGGTGTGATTTTTAGATTTCTTTAGGCTATTCAAAAATAGCAGATATTTGAGCTTGTAGATCTACTATTTTTGTAAAATCGTGAACATTTGTGCAAATCTTTGAATATATATATATTTTTAAAGTATTAGGATTTAGATTTTTAAAAAAAATCAGCCTTAATGGGTTAAACCCACTTCGTTGACCGGAGTCCCCCAAGGGTCTGTATTAGTCCCCGTCCGTTTTATCTTGCCTAAATTGATGAAGGTTGTGAGCTCGTAGATCGACGGATACCCCCCCCCCCCCACCCCAAATAGGGATGCTAGGGATCATGTGTCTAAGCTTCCTAACTGTCTGTCTGCGATCAAAAAATGGATGACTAATAACTTTCTAAAATTAAATGAGGATTAGACAGAAATCGTATTATTTGGCCTCAAAGCAAAACAGGGATGAGCTCTTTAAGCGTCTTGGCAACCTGCCATGCTTGATCAAACCAGAAGCAACAAGCCTGCACTGCAGGTGTTATTATAGACTCTGATTAGAATTTTAAATCCCGTATAAACAAAGTGAGCAAAACGGCATTCTTTCATCTCAGAAATATCACCAAAGTGCAACCACTTCTAACTGTTGGAAAAAATAATTGATGCTTTTATCTCACAACTAGGTTGGACTACTGCAATGCAAGTTTTAGGGGTCTTCCTAAAAAAAGTCCCTATTCCGGGGGCGAAAATTCTGTGAACATAGCCGATCTACAAACTCACCGCTGTGAGCTTGTAGATCGACTATTTCTGGCGAGGATATATAGTGTAGAGACGAAAAGAGGCTGGGTCCCAGTGGTGGAAAAGTTTTGTTTTTTTTATGTTGAGGATGTAGAAATAAGTACTGTAATGTACTTGAGTAAAAGTACAAACGTATCGGCATCAAAATATTAAAGTACCTGAAGTAAAAGTACACATTATGCAGAATGTTTCACAAGGTATCGTATAAAATGTATTCAAATCTTTCGAAAATAGGAAGTTCACAATGCGTCGCGATGTGACGCGTTTTGAGCTTGTAGATCTGCTATTTTCAAATAGCCAAAGTTTAAATACGGCTGAAGTGGTTAATGTTTTGTAATTGTGGCAGTCCACCCTGCCACTGCCACTTCATAACCACATTAACACTACACAATACACAATAGCCAGGTAGCATGCTAGGATAGTTTGGTGGGCGCACACACTAAACTCCCCTGAATAGCCTTTAGTAAGTATCCTGTATTATTGTTCCCTTAACACAAGTAACGCTGGAAGCGAACGCAGCTCGAAAATATTGTGTATTTACGGACTGTGTGTGTGTGTGTGTGTGTGTGTGTGTGTGTGTGTGTGTGTGTGTGTGTGTGTGTGTGTGTGTGTGTGTGTGTGTGTGTGTGTTTTGACTGTAGCTGCACTCTGGCGCACTCTGTCGGCCGCACCCAGGCAGTGCACTGCACACAGACAGACAGACACACACACAAGCCGAGCAGACTTTCATAGTAAGCTCCACTTGGGCGGAGGCGCGCCTTTGGCGCGCCTCCTTCGGCGCGCCTCCTTCCGCGTTCGCAATTAACATAAATGATTTCACACAACAGGGTTAAAGGTTAAAATTATGTCTGGCCAGTATTATGTAAATATTATTTTGTGCTTTACTTTTGCTTAAACACCATTTCCCTGGACTTTCTGACAAAGGTGAATAAAACACAAATTTTGCATTAAAATAACTGAGTTTTGATTCCAATGTTTTTTGGCAAATACTACCCACACTGGGACAGAGTGTGACATTTGGTGGCAGTGGTGGGATATGGCCATCCGAAAGAAAGTCCCCATTGGGGGGGCGGAGCAAGACAGCAAAACCAGAACCTGAGGCAGAGGATCAGGAATGGGAGGATGATGAGGATGAAGGCCCATCATCTCCGCATTGCCAAGCAGTACCCCCCCCCGGCGGGTGGTGATTCATCTGCTGCGTCAGTTTATGGGTGCAATAATAATAATAATACTAATAATAATAATAATAATGCAAATCTACAAAGTAACTATTAACTAAAGTTTTCTAATAGTTGTAGTGTAGTAAAATTACAATATTTGCCTCTGAGATATAGTGGAATAGAAGTAAAAGTATCGCAAATTAGAAACACTCCAGTGAATTAAAAGTAGGCCTACCTCAAAATTGTACTTTAGTTACTTTCCACCACTGCTGGGTCCCTAGTGTAGAGCCCTAGGGGACTATGGTCAACTAAGGATAATATGGTTTAAGTAGTTAAAAGTTTACAGCTCATTCAGAACTCTGCTCCTATAGGCCGCTAACAAAAACAAAGACCACATCTTAACTAGAATACACTGGCTCTCAGTGGGTTAGCACTGGCCTACATATCACAGACTCCCTGTGGTTTTATGTTCCTTCACAAGACGTTAGATAGATGCTTCTGCTACAGGCTTGCTAGATATGCACAAAACAACCCAAAAGAAGACCAGTGGTCTCAAAGGCAAATATTGTACTTTTTTACTCCACTACATTTATTTGAAAACTTTAGTTACTGGTTACTTTGTAGATTTTGATTATTACTACAAAATCACTTCAGCCCTATATACAGTACATACTTTGGCAATTTGAAAATAGCCGATCCACAAGCTCACAATGAGTTGCAAAGCGACGCATTGTGAGCTTGTAGATGTACTATTTTCAAAGGATTTTTTTTTCATTTGAAAACTTGTGAAATGGAACCTTCTGCGTAATACTAGTACTTTTATTTTTGGTTCTTTAAGTACATTTTGATGCCAATACTTTTACTCAAGTACATTTTGAATACCAAACTTGTACTTGTAACAGACTATTTCTGGGTATTAAAGGAGACACACCATGAATTTAAAACAAATATTTTATATTTAATATCATATGGTGTATGTCCCTCAAACCATTTTCAAAAGGTTTGAGCCTAAATCAACACTCAGATATACTCATCCCAAGTCAATTCTCTCAGGCTTATAAAGCACTTTCAGCTGCAATACCAAAACGTCCTGTTGGGCAGAGGGGTGCTACTGAGCAATTCTAAATACTCAGAATACATCAAAATACATGGGCAGAAAGTTTGGTGATGTACTGTAAGCAAACTTGCCATTCTGAGATGGCCTATTCAGACACGCCCATTTTGAAAATCTCTGAAATGAGAATGAATGACTGAATGTTAAAAAAAAAAAAAAATTGGGGTACAAGAGACACTGGGGAGCCCAAAAAATAAAAAATAAATTAAAAAAAGTGAAATTCATGGTGTGTCTCCTTTAATGTTTTTACTTAAGTAAAACATGCGAGTAGAAAACTGGAGCGTTCTCCAGTTCTCCAATAATGCTTACAAATTACGGAACACATTAACTAAAGCGATTAGAGAGGCAGGATCTGTTGACCTTGTTGCTTGTTGCCTGTTTTTTTCTCTCTTTAACCCATTGGGACCTGAGGTTCCGATTCTACAAAATGTCTTCTAAATCCTAACAGTTTTCTGAAAAACGTATGTTTCTATATCAGTGGTTCTCAAACTTTTTCATGTCAAGGACCTCCAAAATTATATGTATTTGGCTGCCGACCCCATCTGAAAATATTGTTCCAGGGACCTCCCCAGAAGCAAAGATTTGAGTTACAAATGTTCGCTTTAAAATATGTATATTCAATGATTTGCACACATTTTCACGATTAAAACAAAATAGCCAAAGTATGAAATAATGGTTTAAGTGGTTACACAGATGAGTTCCCGGTTTTAATGGGTTAAAGCACTTTGAGCTGCATATTTAGTCTGAAAGGTGTTATACAAAGAGAGTTTGGAATGGGGTCGACATCAATTGACATCCCATCTACAATGCTGAATTGCAGAAACTCTGGATCTCCTCTCCTCGCCTATCCTCTCCATCTCCTCATCTTTCTTTCCTGTCCTCCTCTTCTTCCTCTCCCCTTCATCTCTCCTCTCATATTAACCTCCCCTCTCCTCTCCTCCTTACCACTTCATAGTTTAGGACAGGCAACGGTTTGAGAGGAGAGAAAAGGAGGGGTGTGTGTGTGTGTGTGTGTGTGTGTGTGTGTGTGTGTGTGTGTGTGTGTGTGTGTGTGTGTGTGTGTGTGTGTGTGTGTGTGTGTGTGTGTGTGTGTGTGTGTGTGTGTGTCTGTGTGTGTGTCTGTGTGTGTGTGTCTGTGTGTGTGCGCGCGCACGCGAGCGTGCGTGTGCACAGAGTATACTTAGCACATGTATATATGTAATGTATATATAGACAGATGTAATGTATATATAGACAGTTGTCAGACCCTTTCAAATTGTCCACATTTGGTTATGTTTTAGACTCGCCTTAAAATGGCTTGAAATTCATAAACTAGAACCAGGAGACCTGGTACTGCCAGACCCCTAGTGGTTGAAATCTGAATGGCCGGGCTTCGCATGACGTGTGTCCCTTCTATGTCCCTTCTATGAAGAAAGGGGGACAGACTTTTTTGGCTGGGGCCGGGGGACAAAGTGACATACCATGTATGGAGAAAACAGACAAAGCCTCATGTAAGCCCGACCCCTTGGGTCTGGCAAAAAATATATCATTCAATCTACAAACGATATGACAAATGCATTAATGTATTCAGACACTTACTAAGTTAAGAAACACTCATGTCTTCTTTGGGAATGATCCTTTCTTTTCCAAGTTTATCTCCAATTCTTCTCCATAGAAGTCATACAGGTTCAAATTATTAATATTTTTTCTTAGACTTTCCTGGCATGGCTTCCATGAGCAGCGTCTTCAGGTATTGTCTATCTATGGCATGCCAGGTGTCTGCTGTAATCTCAACTCCTTTCTGTTTCAAGCTTCGCTGCTTTCGGTGTGTGTGCATTTTTGACCTATTCTAACGTGATGTTCATACCAAATACTCAAAAAATGCCCTATATGCCACATGGCCTGGCAAGGCTTATTAACATGATATTGACACCACCTGTGTCTGTGAGCTGTGAGTAGGCCTCTCACAATTATTAAATAATCGCCTGGTTGCATTTGAGCAATCACAATTATTTTTGTATAATCATTTAATAGAATATTTTCCTTTCATCCGTATACAAACAGCTGGATGAAATGTCACATTTGCATCATTATTCCATGTCCTTGTTTACACTCTTTTAACCACTTTCAAACCTGGTGTCCTGGTTTTAGTCATTTACTATTGGGCAAAATACTAATAAATGTTGAACATTTTGAAAGTGTAAAATTATTAAGGAAAAGGCCTGTTTTGGCTAATAAGACTAATAAGAATTTTTTTAAAAATAGCATAGCTACACACTCAAGTGGAATTCATTGTATGATGAAGAATATTATTTTTAGCTATACAGTGACGTCATGCCCTAGAGCGGGCGAATAGGGGAAGGGAACCGTCATCATGTAATTCTACTACTCTGCCACTCTGTCATTCACCCGTGCTTATGGACCCCACTGCATTTCCAGACCCATTGAAAGAGAGAGTTACGTCACGCTTTGATCTCGCTGCAAAGCGGGCGTTGCCTTCTGTAGTTCCAAAAAGGTGCCAAAATAAGTGTCCTATAGTGCGTGTCAGTCCAAGCCCCCATAGGTGCAGGACAATGTCCTTGTGGGTGTGCCTTCCACACTAGGGGGTAGGGATTTGATACATGAGAGGGAGGGAGGGAGGGAGGGAGGGGGGGGGGGGGGGCAGCGCTAAACAATACAAAAACAACATAAATGGCTAACAATTGTGCAACTACAAATAAATAAGACTAGACAAAGAAACCATGCATTTCAATACATTTAGACCATGACTAGACTGGAGCCAAAGTCAAAAGGAGAAACGGAACTGTCTAGAGACCCACATGGTCATTCAGATTCCTGAATGACCATGAATAGAAGTCATTCTATCAGCACTATAGGGCTGAATGCACTGTAAACGTTGCGCGTGCGTGTGTGTGTGTGTGTGTGTCATTGTGGAGTGTTGTGTGTAGACTGATCAGTGGTGGAAAAACTTTTTTACTTCAGTAAAAGTATCAATACTGCAATGTACTGTAGAAATACTCTCTTACAAGTAAAAGTCCGGAATTCAAAATGTACTAGTACAAGTACGAGTAAAAGTACAAAAGTATTGGTATCAAAATGTACTTAAAATACCAAAAGTAGAAAGTATTATGTAGAATGTCCCGTTTTCAAATGTATACAAATCTCTTGAAAGTATGTAGGGCTGAAGTGGTTAATGTTTGTTTTGGAATAATAATCAAAATCTACAAAGTAACTAACTAAAGTTTTCAAATAATTGTAGTGGCGTAAAAGTATAATATTTGGATCCGAGATGTAGTGGAGTAAGTAAAAGTATTGAAAATTGGAAATACTCAAGTAAAGTACAAATACCTCAAAATTGTACTTAAGTACAGTACTTAAGTAAATGTACTTTCGACTACTGAGACTGTAAAGAAAACAAGAGAATAAAAAAAAAAAATTCATGGTATGTGTAATTGACAGGAAATACATTTTTAGGGGATGAACTTCTCCTTTAATGTCCTACTTGATCATACGACAGTGTCAAACTAAATAATAAAAAGTAGCAGATCCACAAGCTTGAGCTTGTAGATTTGCTACTTTTGAATTTGAATCCTGAAAAGTAACAGTTTTGGACATACAATATGAGGTTTCACCGAACAGAGACGATAATACAGTAGGCTACTCATATGCACAGAACCTTACACAAATTGTTAGTATGCAGTAAGTGGAGGATACATCTCATTTTGGTAACAAATCTTTTTGCATTATGATGTACTGCTGTTTTCGCTTAGCTAAGTTTATTTTAAGAAATGCTGTTATACGACTTTACATTTCCAACCAGTTATTTTGCATTCAGTTTTTCTCTGCTCCATATAATGCTCTGAGGAATCCTTTGATTGATTTATGCAAAAACCCCAAATCTATTTCTTTTTATGATTCCGTTTGTCGAGCGAGAAATATTACTGTTCCCCGTATAAGTGTCATTGTTATATTTCCACTGAGGCCATATTTTAAGTCCCATCCGATCTTACAAATCTCTCTCTCTCTCGCTCTCTCTCTCTCTCTGTCTCTCTGTCTCTCTGTCTCTAGGGGTTGCTGGGTTTTATTCATTAGATACATGTGGGTCTCTCCAGACAGTTCTTAAAGTCTCTCATTTTGACTTTGGCTTGAATGAAAATGACAGTAATACTTTTCGGAGGCAGTGATTATGCTTTTTCTGTATCTTTGCAGCCTCTTCACGCCAAAAGCTGTCATCTTCAGTTGGGCTTTCATCAACGTCTAGTGAGCTGCTGAGATAACTTAAAATCTCACCCCTTCACTCCTTCTAATGCTGTGCACACGCACGCACGCACACACGCAGGCCAGAATGGTCGAAGTGAAAGATATGTTTTATTGCGCGTTCACACACACATGCACGCACAACCTCCTTCCTAGACCTGTCTCTTTTTTTTAGTCATCCTTTGCTAATGTGTATCATTGCTGTCATACAGAAACCTCTTCTATATTCCATATTCTAACTTTTTTGTCTTTTTTCGTTAATGAACGCCCTACTTGATCATTCTACAGCGTCACACAAAAGCAGCAAAAGTAGCAGATCTACAAGCTCGAAACGCGGCGCGTTTCGAGCTTGTAGATCTGTTACTTTTGATATTTTTGAATTTGAATCCTGAAAAGTAACATTCTTGGACATATGAACTTTCCAACCTGACAGAGACGATATACTATGTAGATCCTTTATCCAGTATTTTTTTTGTATGTTTTAATGAATAAATTAATTCCCTACTTCAGAGTGTCACAAAAGTAGTGATGCAACGCCTTGTGAGCTTGTACATCAATAATACTTTTTAAAAAATGACGGTTTTGGACACACAAGGTTTCCACCCGACGGCCAAAAAAATACATACATAATCAGTATATTTATCTTTGCATTTGCTCTTATTTGTACTGCTTCATCCCACTATTTTAACCACACAGCTTATGTCAATCATCATGTGTAAATATCATGTGCCGTACACTCCCATGTTGATCTGTTTTCTGTTTCTTTCTCTTTACATCTTTCTTGAAACTGCAATAAGGTTGCTTATATAACGCCTGATCAAACCCGGGTCTCCCGCATGGAAAGTCAACATCTTAACCAACATCTTAAAGACTTGCAATTCCCCTTTAGGGCAATTGCCCTAAAGGGGAATTCCCCCTTGGTCGGGGGAGACATTAGGCTACTGCCACACTTGCACGACAAATAAGTTCACCTACTTCTTCTTTTGTTTTTGTTTAACCCCTGCGAACCTGTGATATATGATTAAAAAAAGCCAAGTTAACCCATTTGATGAACAGGAACTCTGTTTGGCTCCACCCCTTTCTTAGCCCACTTCCTCCCGGGTGCTTCTGTGTTTATACCAACTAACAACACCATTACATAGTTTAATAATAATAATAAACTTTATTTATATAGCACTTTTCAAAAAGAGGTTTACAAAGTGCTTAACAATACAAATACAATACATGCACAGGGAATATAAAAACAATTCAATGATGGAAAATGTACAAACAAAGGAACCATACAAAAATAATAATACCAAAAAATAAGAGTGAAAGCAGAGAAATAGCTGACTATTCCTTCTAGCTAAAGGCCATTCTAAAGTAATGAGTTTTTAAAAGGTTTTTAAAAGTGGACACCGAAGTGGCCTGTCTAATTTGCAGGGGGAGTTGGTTCCACAGAAATGGAGCCCTAGCAGCAAATGCCCTGTCACCTTCCATCACAAGGTTTGTCTGGGGGGGGGGTCAAGTAAAAGTTTGTGTGCTGATCTAAGATTGCGGGTGGGTTTGTGGGGAGACAGGAGGTAAAAAATATAAATAGGAGCAAGTCCATTCAGTGCTTTAAAAACGAACAATACAATTTTAAAATCAATTCTGAACGCCACTGGTAGCCAGTGCAGTGAAGCAAGAACAGGGGTGATGTGGTCATATCTCCTGGTTCTAGTAAGAACTCTAGCTGCTGTGTTCTGAATTAGTTGAAGGCGATTAATTGACTTTTTGGGGAGTCCAGAAAAAAGTGAATTACAGTAGTCCAAGTGGTTAGTGACAAAGGCCTGAATAAGGGTTTGTGCATCGCTGAATGAGATAAATGATCTGATTTTTGAAATATTCCTAATTTGGCTGTTTTTGAAATGTTGGAAAAATGCTTTGTGAAGTTTAGGTCTGAGTCAAATAGGACTCCCAGGTTTCTTGCTTCATGGGTGCGCTGTAACCCCTGTGTGTGTAGTAACTGCGTTACCCTGTCTCTACGGGTTTTTGGTCCAAACACAATAATTTCGGTTTTGTCATTGTTAAGCATGAGAAAGTTGTTTGACAGCCAGGATTTTATGGCAGAAAGACAGGCAGTAGTTTAAGGCTGCTGACAGACTCTGTTAGCTATAATTGAGCGCTGGATATTGAAGATGAACACTCAGCAATGTCTCTGTTCTTACCAGGTCTGAACTGTGTGGCATGTGTCTAAACCTGCATTGTTTGTCATTGTCATGCTGTGGTTAAAATGTTAAAGCACTATATTCTGATAGTAATAACACTATATTCTGATAGTAATAATTGCTATTGAGTGTTTGTTTAACCCATTTTGGGATTGGAACCCCTTTTTGTAACTATACCTTTCAGGGCGGGAACTCCTTTTGGGTTTCCTGTTGCTATGTACAGTAGCCTATATATAGCAACGTACATTTTTGTAATCTTTGAATAAATTTGAAGTTTTTCAGAAAACTTACGTCAGGATTTAGAAGGCGTTTTTAGAATTGGCCTCAGGTCTAAACGGGTTAATAACAGGGGTCTCCGTGTCTCTCCAGCTCTTTAATAAACAGAAAAAACATTTCAGGTAGGTGACGACATTTAAGCCAATCAGGAGAGAGTACCCATGTATCAGCTTCATTTTTTATAGTGTCCAGCTCCAATTTTGTCTGCTCATTTATTAGTGTCATCATTTCCAATTGCACTTGTTTAATCTGTATCCTGACTGAGTTCTCTATCCTGATGGGATACAATTGGTATCCTGACCAGAAAATGCATTTTCTGTCTGTTTTTTTAAACATATCTGTTTGGATGTTCATGCGCTGTTGACAAAGTACATTTCATCTTATGTTATTCATAAAGTAAAACATCATCATACGTCAAGACAACAACACAATAGCCTAATCGTTTTCAGTCATGTTATATGTGGTATCAACACATTTAAAAACAAATCACACCCAGTGTGAGTAAGCGGTGCCTACTCTGTTTGATGAGTGTGTTTTTAATCACTTTATTTCCTGTAAAGTATTTTCTACAAATGTTTACAACTTTTAAGTATTTTTTCTCATTTTGAGTACTTTTAAGTATTTTTACTCAATTTAAGTACTCTTAAGTATTTTTACTCAAGGTATTTACTTTTAAATATTTGTACTCACGTTATTTACTTTTAATAATTCTTACTCACATTGTAGATCGGTCGTTTTAGTGTGTGTGTGTGTGTGTGTGTGTGTGTGTGTGTGTGTGTGTGTGTGTGTGTGTGTGTGTGTGTGTGTGTGTGTGTGTGTGTGTGTGTGTGTGTGTGTGTGCAGTCTGTGCACATGCGCGCCAGCCTGTGTGTGTGTGTATGCATGTCTTTAAGTGGTGCATGTGTTGCAACGGTGTGCCTCGCAGGTCTGCATGTTAAGTGTGTGTGTCTGTGTGTGTGTGTGTGTGTGCACACGCACGCACGTGTGCAGTGCTGGCTCTCACGTGTGCAGTGAGAGCCTGCGTGTGTGTGTGTGTGCATGTTACTTCTTTGCTGTGCTCAAACATACGGACGGACGGACGGACACACACACACGGTCAAATGTAGCGGCTGGCACCGCTAAAAATATATATACTGTAAAGTCATAATATTACCCGATTACACCAAGTATTGTTATATTACTTCACTATTCATGAAAGTCATATTATATAACGCTGCATGGCTTATATAATGTGTTACCCCAACACTGTAGTGACAACGCCTTATCAGGATGCCTCATGCTAAATCCCACTCTGAAATGTTAAGATGTGTCTACAGCATTTACAAAAAGTGTAAATGTTGAATCGTGTGTCACTTTCAAAGAGGATTTCCACTTGTGAACCCGTCTCCCTGGTTAACGAGGGCAGTGAACTGATGAGAGCATTCCTAAATGGTATATTTATACAGCGCCTTTATCCAAGGCGTTCCCAAGTGGCCTCTCTACCTCCTGAGCCACTGCCGCCCCATTCCTGTGACACACTTGATGAAGAGGAGGGTTTTAGTCAGTGTTGCCATGTCTGCTTCATATGAGTGACTTATTTGGGCTTATTTTGGTAGTTGCGGGTTCTTGGGCTTGTGAAGTTGCTTATTTGGGCGTGTTTCCTTATGTTGTTTAAACCAGTGGTTCTCAAACATTTTCATGTCAAGGATTCCCAAATGAATGTGTATTTGCCCCCCCCCCCCCCCCCCCACCACCAGATTTGTGTTGTTAAAATGTTTCGAAAAATATGTTTCGCATTTTTTTCCCCAAGATTTCTTTAAAATGGCAGATTGTTGATGCATATAGGTTTAAAGTGCTCATGTGGCGTATAATAGTTTATTTTCTTAAATATTATTTTAGGCTCGTTTTCATAGACCCATGGTTGCTTGTTTCTGTCTTGCAAAACCCCAAAACCTGGGGCTACAACACTAAAGGCTGCACTCCCTGCTCTGACTGTAACTTGTCACTTTGAATAAAAGCACCTGCTGAATTATAGATTAAAGACCAACCAGAATTGCATTCTTCAGATGAAATTATGTCTTCAAAGCTGCTGACAGACTTGATGGCAGGTGAGGCGATAATTGGGCACAGCTGCTGGGAGTAGTGGTACGATGTGTGATGAAGACTTGTACCCAATTAGCAGGTACATCCATTATACAGTATACTGTACACAAAACCACACGGAAACACATGTAGCTTAGTGTGTGTGTGTGCATATGGGTGAGCGTGCATGTGATTTCAGTATTTTAATTCTCAGCTCTCTTTTTACTACCACTCCATGTATTAGACATGTCCCTGTACTGTGTTAAGTGGCTAGATGCACTTATCCAGCCAATAACAAGATGGGGGAGGCGGGGCATGGAGCGCGGGAGACAATATTAAAAAATAAGGATTAAACACGTTTAATGGCAACGCCAATTACTGCCGGTCAACACACGTTTCTGCGGGACCCTGATGCAGTTCACAGTATCTTTGAAACCTCTCTGCAAAACGTTAGAGACGTTATATTTGTCTAGACAGTGGTACCAGCGGGTGTATGATAGAAGCCATTGATTTTCAAGGGACCTTGGATACCGACATCCCAAATACAAACAAGGTATTCAGGGTTCCGAAAGGGGCTAAGCATGACGCATAGGGGTTAGATACACACCAACACGGTTCAAACTTTGTGGGCATAGAAAGAAAGGAGACATTGCTGAGTGTTCGTCTTCAATATCCAGCGCTCGACTGTAGCTCTGCCCTTGATCTATAATAAAAAAGAGACGATGCTAGAGTGAAACTCTGCGCGGCATTGATCTGGGGCTTCTGAAATATCATCCATGTGTCTTCTCTCGGCTGAGCCTGCAGATCGAACTTTATAGGAAATCATGAGGGGTGTGCGTGAGTGTGTGCGCAGTGGTGGACCGTAATTAAGTGCATGTACTCAAGTATTGTATTTGGGTATAAATTTGAGGATTTTTTTACTTTATACTGGAGTATTTTAAATTTTCAGTACTTTTATTTCTACTCCACTACATCTCAGAGGCAAATATTGTACTTTTTACTCCACTATAATTATTTTATAACTTTAGTTACTATTTACTTTGTAGATTGTGATTATTATTACAAAACATACATTAACCACTTCAGC
This sequence comes from Gymnoscopelus microlampas, assembly GCF_963454915.1. Taxonomy (NCBI): domain Eukaryota; kingdom Metazoa; phylum Chordata; class Actinopteri; order Myctophiformes; family Myctophidae; genus Gymnoscopelus; species Gymnoscopelus microlampas. Next base: position 35,672,734 of record NC_139960.1, on the reverse strand, counting down.
CAAATACTTTGGCTATTTGAAAATAGCCGATCTGCTATTTTCAAAATATGTTAATGCATTTTATATTATGCTACCTTGTGAAACGGGACATTCTGCACAATGAGTACTTTTACTTCTGTTACTTTAGGTATATTTTGATGCCAATACTTTGGTACTTTTAGTCAAGTCAATTTTGATTTCCGGACTTGTACTTGTAACAGAGTATTTCTACATTTCAGTATTGATAGGACCTACTTTTACTTAAGTAAAAAAAATGTGGGTACTTTATCCGCCAATGTGCGTGTGTGCGCGTGCTTGCACTCGCAGCGAGGGATCACAACCCAACCCAGAACCCAGTAGCAGGCTATCCAATATAACTGGCATTATGGGTTTTATGATGAGTGTGTGTGTAGTAGCATCTCGTTTATTCACAGCGCGGAACAAATGCAATCTTTCTGTGGAGTTCACATGCAAACTGTGGAAGAACTTGCCCCGTGAGTCGCCCATGCAGCAAGAAATGTGCTGAGTTAAGAAACATCCATTAAACTCCTCCTATGTGTGTAAAAAGCGCGCACACACACACATGCAGACATTAGGCTTTTGTCTCCCACAGTGAGTTGGGCGTATACTTCACCTCACTGTTGCATTGGCTGTACATAGATAGATATATACTTTATTAATCCAGAGGGAAATTTGTTCCAGCTCCAGTTGCAATATATTCATACAGATTGTCAATAAAAAGAAGCAAGATGAACATATAAAATACATTACATTAATGGGAATAGCATGCAATAAAATAAAAATAAAACTGAGTTAAAAATTCTAGGAAAAAAAAAACACAGTTAAGAAAAACACAGCTAAACTACAATATAAATATAGATTAGCTGGCCAACCCCCTCTGGTCCTCCGTGGAGTAGAAGTAAAAGTATAGACAAACCCGGTTTCGAATCCCAGGCGTTGCATAAGCAACCTCATTGCAGTTTCGAGAAAGATGTAAAAAGATGGAGAGAGAAAGAAACAGAAAACGGATCACATATCAACACGGCAGTGTACCGGCACATGATATTTACACATGATATTTACATAAGCTGCTAAGAAAAACACAGCTAAACTACAATATAAATATAGATTAGCTGGCCAACCCCCTCTGGTCCTCCGTGGAGTAGAAGTAAAGGTATAGACAATTGGAAATACTCCAGTAAAGTAAAAGTACCTCAAAATTGTACTTAAGTACAGTATTTGAGTAAATGTACTTAGTTACTTTACACCACTGCCAGCCATGCTACCAGACAGCTGTTATTGTCCAACCACAGCATGACAATGCATAATAAGCACAGGTTAAGACACATGCCACACACTTCAAACGTTGTGGGTAAGAAAGAACAGAGACATTGCTGAGTGTTCATCTTCAATATCCAGCACTCAACTATTAGCTAACAGCAGAATCTGTCAGCAGCACCACTGCCTTTAACTGTGTAATGGTGGTGTTAGTCGGAATAAACACAGAAGCACCCGGGAGGAAGTGGTCTAAGAAAGGGGTGGAGCCAAACAGAGTTCCTGTTCACCAAATGGGTTAACTCTGCTTTATTATCATACATCATATATCACAGGATTACAGGTGTAAAAAAAACAAAAAGAAGTGGGTGACATTATTTGTCGTGCAAGTGTGGCAGTAGTGGCTCAGAGCCTCTGCTTGATGACTAATGTCTCCCCCAATCAATGGGGAATTCCCCTTTAGGCTAGTGGTTAAGATGTTGGCTTGCCACGCGGGAAACCCGGGTTCGAATCCTAGGCGTTGCATAAGCAACCTCATTGCAGTTTCGAGAAAGATGTAAAAAGATGGAGAGAGAAAGAAACAGAAAACGGATCAGATATCAACATGGCAGTATACCGGCACAAACACATACATAAGCTGTGTGGTTAAAATAGTAGTGGGATGAAGCAGTAAAAATAGAAGCAAATGCAAAGCTATATATGTACAGATCAAGAATGTATTTCTTTGCTGTCAGGTGGAAACCTTGTATGTCCAAAGCCGTTCTTTTTTTAAACCATTTCAAGATCTACAAGCTCATAGCACGGCACCAAGTGCCGCACTACTAGCTTGTAGATCTGCTATTTTTGAAAAATCTTGAAAATGTGTGCGAATCTTTAAATATTTTTTGTAAAAGGCAAAAATTGTTAACACAAATCTTTGCTTCTGAGGGTCCCTGGCATCACATATTTTCAGGTGGGGGTCCACGGCCACATACATATCAAATTGGGAGTCCTTGGCAAGAAAAAGTTTGAGAACCACTGAAATAGGACAAAGTCCCCCCAAAACCGAACTATCCCAACTCTCTCTTTCTCTCAGTTCGACCACAGAGTGTATCGTATACACTTTCCTCCGGCAGCCTTGATACCCAGTAACGGGCTCCTCTAACTGCCATGACAGCCATGTCCAAATTGGAATGTGACAGTCCATGTCCAAAACATTGTCTCCGTGGTCAGTATTGGCAATAGATATAGTTTTGCCAGGGTAAACACTACTAGATGGCTGAGATGCTGCCATGCCGTCAGATATAATTGGGCGCAGCTTGGCTCAGAGTGATTCACTGAAGTCAAACACAGGGCAAGGACCCGTCGGGGTTGTGATAGAACGTATAAGTGGGGCCTGGAGGAGTGGAGTATGTGGAGAGACACGGGAGGGGAAAGACAAGATGAAGAGGGCCTAAAATGAGGAAACTGTGAAGATAGAGGAGGTGAGAATGGCAGCTGGCAGGACGTACTGTAGTGTGTGTGTGTGTGTGTGTGTGTGTGTGTGTGTGTGTGTGTGTGTGTTAATCGATTTTCTCTGTGCTGTCTCCGGCCTTCCTTAACCCATTAAGACCGGACTGGGAAAGCATCTGTGTGCCATTTTAGATTTCTTTGGCTATTCAGAAATAGCAGATCTACAAGCTTGTAGATCTGCTACGCATTTATACATATAAATATATATAAATTATATGTATTTGGCCACGGACCCCTCCATCTCAAAATATTTTGTTCCAGGGACCCCCAGAAGCAAAGATTTTAGTAAAAAATCCAATAAAAAAGGAAGTATATATTCAAATATTTGCACTTAATGTTCAAGATCTTTCAAAAATAGCAGATCTACAAGCTCATATGAGCTTGTAGATCTTCTGTTTTTGAATAGCCAAAGTATAAAATAATGGATACAGTGGATACACAGATGCATAAATGGTTTAAACTCCAACCTCAAGGATAAGAAAAAGAACACAAAAATATAGCTGCAAGCAGCGATAATACGGGGCCAGTGAATAGAGAGAGAGAGAGAGACATGGAAACGGAATAGATTGAAGAGAGAGAGAGTTTTGACAACAATACGTTTGAATAAGCATTTCATGTTATCTTTAACATGAAATACTCTCAAATTAGCATTTCATGTTATCTTTAACAATTGCACATGCATTATTTGATGCAGTTATGTTTTGTGCAATGCAATTGAAAAGTGGAATGACCCACCCACAGACAGACAGACAAAAAGCAAAGTGCAATAATAGCACAATAAGACATGGAAAGGGAATAGATTGAAATTGAGACAAAGCAAATGATTCCAACAGGCGAATATTCTTTTCAGCCCAACCCAGCTGAGGTGGTCATATATAGGACGCAGGGGGGCAATCCCAGGTGAAAAACCTCACCCATTGACATCTCAACCTATTGCCATTGACAGGAATCAAACTCTCGACCTTTGGATTCACAGGCTGAGACACTACCTATAGGGCTATAGCTTTGTCCAGGCTGAGGTCATCTGTTGAAGATAAAAGTGAACCAGTGAAAGCAGCCGATCTACAAGCTAAGAAACATGTTGCTATCTGAAAAGTTTTGAGATTGTAGATCGGTTATTTTCACAATGAAGTTTGTCATACATTGCAAAAACATACTCTCTCCAAGAAGCATTTCATCATTACCTTTAACAGTTGCACATGTATTCAATGATACAGTCATGTTGTTTGCAATTCAACTTAAATTAAGTCTGCATCAAGTGAGGCTTGAACTGGCGACCCTGAGATTGTGAGGCCTTCATTTAAGGGAGACGCCATTGGCCCAACAGATAAGTAACTGTGAAAAAGGAGATCACACAGATGATACAGTTTCACGCAAATAGCTGAAAAATCCTGGGTTTAAGTGTTTTTCAAACTGCTCAAAATTGCGGACAATCTAAGGGCGGAGCTTACTGGTCAAAGCGATAGATGTGTTCCTCATGAGTCAAGGCACATGTGTAAGCAAGTTTCACGACTTTCGGCCAAACGAGGCATGACTTATGCCTGTTTAAAGTCTGCCTTTTCAAAAAATTGCTATAGCGCCCCCTTTTGGCCAATTGGAGTGAGATTGGTTTCAGTGATATTTGGAATGACCCTGTACATTTCTGCCAAGTTTCAAAGAAATGTGAGTCTGCATGTATGTTTTAGGCACAGATGAATAATTTTCATAAAACTGTAATAGTTAAAATCTATCTCCTCCTGGGATTTTTGAGCAATCTGCACGAAACATTTTACACATGAACTTTGGACCACTGCCTACAAAAATTTCCAACGGATTTTCCATAAGTGAAAAAATGCAGAAGTTAGGAGCCAATGACTGTTTTTCATATAATTCAAAATGGTGGGAGATCTAAAGGTCAGAGGTCAAAAGTCAGAGTGTGAAAGTTGTTCAGCATGAGGAGACGCATATGTGTATCGAAGTTTCATGGTTGTAGGTCAAACAGGGCATGAGTTGTACCTGTTCAAAGTTGGCACTTTCAATTGAGTGCTATAGCGCCACCCTTTGACGAATGAGTGTGAGAATTATTTCTTGGTAGTTTTTCATGAGCATCTACCATATGGCCGAGTTTCGTAAAAAGCGTATGCACGGTTAAGCCAGAACTGGCAAAAACAAGTATTTTTCAAACTGCTCAAAATTGCGGAAAATCTAAGGGCGGAGCTTAATGGTCAAATTGATACGTGTGTTCCTCATGAGTCAAGGCACATGTGTAAGCAAGTTTCACGACTTTCGGCCAAACGAGGCATGACTTATGCCTGTTTAAAGTCTGCCTTTTCAAAAAATTGCTTTAGCGCCCCCTTTTGGCCAATTGGAGTAAGATTGGTTTCAGTGATATTTGGAATGACCCTGTACATTTCTGCAAAGTTTCAAAGAAATGTGAGTCTGCATGTATGTTTTAGGCACAGATGAATAATTTTCATAAAACTGTAATAGTTAAAATCTATCTCCTCCTGGGATTTTTGAGCAATCTGCACGAAACGTTTCACACTTGAACTTTGGACCACTTTCTACAAAAATTTCCAACGGATTTTCCATAAGCGAAAAAATGCAGAAGTTAGGAGCCAATGACTATTTTTCATATAATTCAAAATGGTGGGAGATCTAAAGGTCAGAGGTCAAAAGTCAGAGTGTGAAAGTTGTTCAGCATGAGGAGACGCATATGTGTATCCAAGTTTCATGGCTGTAGGTCAAACAGGGCATGAGTTGTACCTGTTCAAAGTTGCCATTTTTCAATTGAGTGCTATAGCGCCACCTTTTGACGAATGAGTGTGAGAATTATTTCTTGATCGTTTTTCATGACCATCTACCATATGGCCGAGTTTCGTAAAAAGCGACTGCACGGTTCAGCCAGAACTGCGAAAAGTGGCAGAAGAAGTGACAGAATACTGCCAATAACAATACGGTTCCAGAGCAGAGCTCTGGCCCCGTAAAAAACACAACACACACAACATTTGCAGATGATGCACACAAAAGCGGGAGGACTTGCGCACATACACGTGCGCACACACGCGCACAAGCTATATCTGCACACCACAGACAGAATAGAATATCTGCAGCATTTGATAAATGTCTCCTGGTCCACAAACTCTCTCTTCCATCTTCAAGGGATGTTCTTTTTTAACAGTGAAGGCTTTGCACACTCCTAACGTCTAGAGATAGCTCTAGTTAGTCTGGCACCATTGTTGACCTCGGGTAACACCACAGCGTGCGCTCTGCCGCCGCCGTTGTCTTGTCTTTTAACTTTCCCAGAAAGATCCAGGTGAATTCAGATAATTCTTCAAAGACAACTTTTTCGTTTTCTTTTGCTTTCATACGGATCACAGTCCACCATTTTACTCCATTCGATCCGGGAAAGCATCTGCGTCATTTTTGCCGTCGGGCGGAAATCTCTTATCTCCATATTTTATTAAAATAAGTAATACTAATGTTGTTTTTTTCGTAAATTAATGCCCTACTTGATCATACTCCAGCGTCACACAAAAGTCATCAAAAGTAGCAGATCCACAAGCTTGCGCCGCGTTTTGAGCTTGTAGATCAGGTAAATGGTGCATTTAAATAGCGCTTTCATCCAAAGCGCTTTTCATAGATTGTGCATTACACACACACACACACACACACACACACACACACACACACACACACACACACACACACACACACACACACACACACACACACACACACGGCATCAACCTGCTCATCGGGAGCAATTAGGGGTTCAGTGTCTTGCTCAAGGATACTTTGACATACTATTAATAAACGTAATAATAATAATAATAAACTTGATTTGTATAGCACCTTTCATGACATGAAATGCAGCTCAAAGTGCTTTACAGAGCAAGAATACAATTACAGAAAAAGTACAACTAAATTAACAATAAAGAAAAAACAGCTAAAGCATAAAACAAACATTAACATGAAAGCAAAAAAGGCAGTGAATCAGGCAAAACAGTGAGGACATGAATAACAACACAGAGATTTAAAAATCAACTAAAAGCCAGAGTGAAGAAATAGGTCTTGAGCTGTGCTCTAAAGCTATCCACATATGGAGATCTCTGTATCTGTCAGTCCATGTCACTTTTATGCCCCATATCCAAAGTTTGCGGGTCCTGTGTATGCAACACAGCCTGCATGGCGGAGACCTGTGCTCCAAGGAGCATAGTACTTTCTAGTTGTCTTTGCAGATACTCCAAAAATGATAGTAAATGTACTTATAGCTACCAGTACCATCCACCACTGCATGCACGCATGCATGTGTGTGTTTGGTGACAGAAGACCCGCTGTGGCTTTGACGGAGCATGCTCTCTGCGTGTCAGAGCAGCTGTGGGTTTTCTCTGGTCTGGAGGTGAAACTACCCGGCTGCAACGCCTGAAGGCATCGCGCCATGCTGAGCCTGTTATGTGGGCTGTGTCAGTGCAGTGCACGCACGTGAGCGCGCGCACACACATGTTACATAACCACAAACCGTGATGCGGCACCCATCGCACAGAGATCCCCCCATGAAATGGAGAAAGGAACGGGGGGTAGAAGGGGGGCTGCATGGGTGAAAGGAGAGAAGGAGGAGAGTAGAGTTGAGATGGGGTGGGTGTGTGTGTGTGTGTGTGTGTGTGTGTGTGTGTGTGTGTGTGTGTGTGTGTGTGTGTGTGTGTGTGTGTGTGTGTGTGTGTGTGTGTGTGTGTGTGTGTGTAGTGCACCCCACTGCCTGAGGCAAAGGGGAGGTGAAAGAGAGGAGAGATGAAGGCTGACACGGCACGCACGTGTGCACACACACACACACACACACACACACACACACACACACACACACACACACACACACACACACACACACACACACACACACACACACACACACACACACACACACGATGAATATCCCAATATCAGTGTCTCGCTCAACACACCTGTGCAGATGCTCAACATCGCTGAGCCCTCCCTCTAACTCTTTCCTACAAGCTTTTCCTACAACTATGATCTACAAGTGGGCTTGTAGATCAGGTATTTTTCAGTGTACAACACCAGCACGCAGCTAAGTGTAAATCAGGCATGATTCTATGTCTAATCCATAAACCAAACTTCTAAATGTCTAATCCTAAACCTAACACCAACCTGAATCTTTTTCTAATAGTAAGCGTATCTCTAAAGATCTTTTTGTTCAACCAACAACCATTTATCAGGAAAATTGTACAACACAATTTACTATACTTGTGAGGACATTTTGTCTTCACTAGTAAACACACACACACACACACACACACACACACACACACACACACACACACACACACACACACACACACACACACACACACACACACACACACACACACACACACACACACACACACACACACACACACACACACACACACAGAGCAGCTCTTTCCCCAGTGTGGTGTGCTGTCTTTCGGTTTCCTCTCTCCGCGGTGCCTGGCGGATGTTTATGCAGCCCACCCCAAGCTCCTGGCGGCTCGCCGGCTCCCAGCGGACAGGGGGGTGCATGGGGGTGTTAGGGTGGAGGGGGGGTCCTCCCACCCACCCACCACCCACCCACCACCGTCACCAATCGCACACAACACGAATACCAACACACAAACGCACAGCAGCTGCCAAGGTACCCGAGTTAAACCAGACATGAGAGACAGAGGAGGGACTTTAGTGTGAGTGAGACAGTGGTTTGGCAGTAGCTGTGTACATGTACTTAAGTACTGTAGTTATCTGCACTATGTAATTTTCATCTTTTACCCCGTATTTGAACCCGGTTTCCTGCACGAGTGCTGAACATGTTTTACCATTGAGCTAATAGAGCCTGCCTGCTTGCTCAGGGGATAAATTGAATCTTGACCATCAGGTCAGAATTCGTGTCGGATCCTGTGTCTAGGTGAGACATGACCTTTGACACAATCTAAATGTCTCAATAGAAGAGCAGGGAGACAAAACACAACCACCCCAATAAGTTATATTGTATAACACATACTCTACCATACAGATTGGACAAAATTCCATTTTATACATTAAAAAAAAAGTACAATTTTGTGGTACTTTTACTTTCCTTGATTTTCTCTCCCAATGCTTTACACTTCTACTGCACTACATCTCATAAGCAAATATTGGACTTTTTAATTCTACTACTATTATCTTAAAACTTTACTTTGTAGATAGATATAGAGTATTAATACAAAACATACATGAATCAATTAAGCCCTGTGTAATACTTGATTGTGTATACAAAAATATCCGCTCTACAAGCTCACAACGTGTCGCAATGTGACAGCTACAGCTTGTAGATCTGCTATTTTCAAAATGGTACAAAATGTAGTACAATTTTGACTACAGGACTTGTAAATGGTGCATTTATATAACGCTTTTGTCCAAAGCGCTTTACATAGATTGTGCATTACATTCACACATTCACACACACACACACACACACACACACACACACACACACACACACACACACACACACACACACACACACACACACACACACACACACACACACACACACACACACACACACACACACACACACACCGTTGGCGGAGGAAACCATGCAAGGCATCAACCTACTCATTGGGAGCAATTAGGGGTTCAGCGTTTTGCTCAAGGACACTCCGACACTAACTCTGGGAGCCTGGAATCGAACTGGTTCCCATCCGGCCGCTCTACTGGCCACTCTAACCGTGAGCCACTGCCACTGGTAATACTAATCTGAGTACTTCTTCCACCACTGGTGTGAGAGCTGTTCTGTGTACATCTTTGAAAATAATTCTCTCTCTCTCTCTCTCTCTCTCTCTCTCTCTCTCTCTCTCTCTCTCTCTCTCTCTCTCTCTCTCTCTCTCTCTCTCTCTCTCTCTCTCTCTCTCGGGTGGAAACCTCATATGTCCAACTTTACTTTACTTTTCAGGATTCAAATTCAAAAGCAGCAGATCTGCTGCTTTTGATACTTTTGTGTGACGCTGTAGTATGATCAAGTACGGCGTTCATATACGATAAAAAAAAACAAAAGTCAGAATATGGAGATAAGAGGTTTCTACCCGACAGCAGCGATAGATAGACAGACCGACAGTCAGACAGACAGAGAGAGCGAACTTTGTGTAGGCTATGTGCATGTGCGCAGGATGTATTGCAACTTCCCCCCAGCTTCCACCACCAACAAAGAAAAAAAAATCTTGTTATTATGATTGCTGTCCGCCTCTTATCGTTGCGTTGCTCCGGGGCAGAACATAAATGATAGCTACCCTGTTTTCATTTAAATGGCTCATAATAACTGCCTCCGAGATGTTTTGGCTCCCGATCCAAACTATTAGCTTATAGCGTTTCACTCCATGTATACTCACTGTATACGGCAACATTACAGTCAGCGGGCCATGATCGGTGTGCTGATGCGGCACAAACACCCCCCACACACACACACACACACACACACACACACACACACACACACACACACACACACACACACACACAAACACAGTGGTAGTACATTTACTGAAGCATTGTACTTAAGTACAATTTTGTAGCACTATTACTACTTGAGTACGTCTCAGAGACCAATATTTGTATCCACTTTTCCGCTTTTACTCCACTTCAGTTATTTGAAAACTTTAGTTACTTTATAGATATACATTATATTACAAAACATATGATTTAACAAACCATTGAGCCCTATTTTATTCTTCGACCATTCAAAGATACCATCTGTTATTTTTGAAAAATGTATACTTTTGCACTTTTACTCAATACAAAGGGCGAGTATAGGTCCTTTACTTTGTACAGTAACAGAGTACATTGCGGTATTGGTACTTTAACTTAAAGCAGCACTATTTTTAATTAATGAAATGTCATTTTGTCCAATCTGTATGGTATGTTGATATTCAATATAGACGGACATTCTGTAAGATAATATAAAGTTGCCAAAATCATGTTCAAAATATCTAAACGCAGAAAAAACACGAAGCACACTCCAACATCATGTTTATTATGTCCTCAACTTAATTAAAATAGGATGTGGGTGCAACACCGGCAAAGTTGCCCTTTAAGTGCTAAGAACAGTGGTCAAAACTGTCCAAAACTCTCCGTAACATTTCCCCCATTTCTTTTTATTATTTGCATTGTTCGTATGTAAGTTAGCTTTCGTATTATTATCATTTGTATCAATATTACTTATGCTGCTACAATGTCTGAGTAGCGCCGAACACAAATAAATATTACTCATAATGTACTGGTACACAAGACAGCACTAAAGACCACCTTGAACCTTGAACTTACAAAGCAGCATATTTGTAGCTTTGCATCTTTGTAGCTTACGATGAAACCAACTAAACTTTTTTGTAGCTTTCGTAGCAGCTACGCACGTCGGATGTATCTTTGTATCTTCGCGTCACTGCAGGCTTCCATTGAAAAAGAATGCCTGTATCTTTGTATCTGCCAGTGTGACTATGAATGCAGCATAATGGTGACAAAAAAAATGGTGTTTCCGCTCGACCCCGTCGATGGCCTTCAGTGTAACCATCCTGTCGTTTGATCCGCAAAGGCTTATGAGGAATCACACCCTAATTGATGGCTCTTGGCGCAGCCTCTTTGTGTGCCCCCCTCCCGACTCTGTGTCTTTGATGTCTTTCAATGCGTTATCTGATGTACCAACACCCCCCCCGCCCCCCCCCTCACACATACACACACACACACACACACACACACACACACACACACACACACACACACACACACACACACACACACACTCACACTCACACTCACAAACTAGTGGTGGAAGAAGTACTCGGATATTTTACTTAAGTAAAAGTAGCAATACCATAATATAAAAATACTCCGTTAGAATTAAAATTCCTGTGTTCAAAATGTTACTTGAGCAAAAGTACAAAAGTATTGGCATCAAAATATACTTAGAGTACCAAATGTAAAATTACTAAATGTTTGAAAATAACATATCTAAAAGCTCACAACGCGTCGCACAGCGACTCGTTGTGAGCTTTTAGATCTGCTATTTTCAAATAGCCTATGTATAAAATAGGGTTAAAGTGGTTAATGTATGTTTTATAATAAAAATGTATATCTGCAAAGTAACTAGTAACTAAAGTTTTCAAATAATAGTAGTGGAGTAAAAGTACAATATTTGCCTCTGAGATGTAGTGGAGTAGAAGTACAAGTATTGGAAATTGGAAATACTCCAGTAAAGTAAAAAATACCTCAAATTTGTACTTAAGCACAGTACTTGAGTAAATATACTTAGTTACTTTACACCACTGAGACACACACACACACACACACACACACACACACACACACACACACACACACACACACACACACACACACACACACACAGAGCTCCCTTTCACTGATATTGTTGAGAGGCTCTGATAGAAGGTTGCAGGTTTATTTTATTTCTCCTGCTCTGGGGTTAGTTCACCATAGAGCGAAGGGGAGTGTAGGTGTATTTGCATGTGAATTGCTTTCCTGGCGTGTCTGATGTTTGGTTCTGATGCTTCTAACGGGAGGGATGGCGGTTCTTTCCCCTCTTTCATGTGCGTCTCCTTTGAGGTGGAAACAAAAACAGCATAAACAATGTGTTGCATTGAGATTGTGTGTGTGTGTGTGTGTGTGTGTGTGTGTGTGTGTGTGTGTGTGTGTGTGTGTGTGTGTGTGTGTGTGTGTGTGTGTGTGTGTGTGTGTGTGTGTGTGTGTGTGTGTGTGTGTGTGTGTTGTGTGTGCGCGCGTGTGTGTGTGTGTCAGTGGTGGGTGGAAGAAGTATACTCCAATTATTTACTTAAGATGATGCAGCAATAGCTTTATAAACATATACTCTGTTACAAGTACAAATCATGTATTCAACATTTTTCTTGAGTTAAATTACAAAAGTATTGGCATCCAAATTGTATTTACCAAAATATAAGTACCGAAATAAAAATACTAAAATTTTTCAACATTGTCAAAACTTTTTTGAAAATAGCAAATCTACAATCTCACAACCCGTCACTTTGTGACTTTGTAGATCGGCTACTTTCAAATAGCTGAAGAAAAGTGGTTGATGTAGTCTATGTTTTGTATTAATAATTTAACTCTAATCTAACCCCATAATTGTATATGCTGTCAAACAAGTCTGTGAAGCTATCTCTGAAATCAATGGAAACAGCCTATCCACAAGCTCACAATGCGTCGCACCACGGCACGTTGTGAGCTTGTAGATCGGCTATTTTTAATATTTTAGAACAGGGGTCTTCAACGTTTTCAGGCCAATAACCCCCTAGCTGAGAGAGAGATGAAGCAGGGACCCCCTCTATATTATATAAAATTGTGTTTCAGCTACATTTTTCCAGCTCTTTTTTCCCTCTACACCTGCGATAACTCTTTGCCAAAAATAGCCGATCTACAAGCTCACAACGCCTCGCAGCGCGAGGCGTTGTGAGTTTTAGAACCTATTTTAAGTGAAATTGAGTTCAACCTAAGAGAGACTTCACACCACACATAATGAATGCAATGATGTTTATTACAATAAAGTAATTTGGTAAGCATAACAGTAGTATGAATTAACATTTGGCGCGGGCCCCATCGAAGGAGAATCGATGTGTGGTCTCACATCAGATCCTGCCTGATGAGAGGCAGGGGGCTCTGGAGCCCGCCCCCGTAGATAGGGCCTCCTGGTGGTTCCTGCTGCTGGGCGGTGTCGGGGAGGTGGCGGGTGATCTGAACAGATAGCATGAGAGAGTTAGGGAAGGAGGAGGCATGTTTTAAAGGGACACTGTCATGAGCTGAACTGATCTGATTGGAACAGAGCCAAATAGGGAAATTGGTTGATGGGAGAGGAATGTTATGAGTGACAGTTCGTTCAGTCTCTCTGTTGAACTTCGTTATAAAAACTCCCATTTCAACCTAAGAGAGACTTCACACCACACATAATGAATGCAATGATGTTTATTACAATAAAGTAATTTGGTAAGCATAACAGTAGTATGAATTAACATTTGGCGCGGGCCCCATCGAAGGAGAATCGATGTGTGGTCTCACATCAGATCCTGCCTGATGAGAGGCAGGGGGCTCTGGAGCCCGCCCCAAAGGAGAAGGTGAAATGAAATACATACCTGAGAATGATTAATACAAACATGGATCGGTTGAGGTTTCCAGGAAGAGACCGGACATCTGACCTTCAGCACCGAGGGTTCTAGAGGGAGAGAAAAAGACTGACACCTGCTGTGGTTGAACCTTCACGACTGAAGGTTCGCAAATGATAAAATCCTCCTGCTGCTTATTGGAGCCATCACGACAGAAGGCTCGCAGTAAGTTTTTGCTCCTGCCGTTATGGGACCCTTCACGATTTGAAGGGTCGCAGGAGATAATGGTTACTCCTACTGATAGAGGAGCACTCACGATTGAGGCTCGCAGGAGATTAGTATTTAACAGAAATGATGAGAAATAAGATAATGACCTGGTGCTTTTGAGTAGTCGGTGAAAGGCTAGCAGGGAAGCTTTTACCGGCAGAATCTAATTAGAGGAGAGATTAAATTTGAGAGGCGTCCTCACGATAGAGGATTCAAATTAGCTGAAGCATGTTTGAAATGAGAATGTCACCTATTGATGTAGGTGAGCTCCCGGCGGAGATCTCCTGTGTGAAGGAGAAATAAGACAGGCCCCTGCTGCTATAGGAGCCCTCACGACTGAAGGCTCGCCCCTGCTGCTATAGGAGCCCTCACGACTGAAGGCTCGCCCCTGCTGCTATAGGAGCCCTCACGACTGAAGGCTCGCCCCTGCTGCTATAGGAGCCCTCACGACTGAAGGCTCGCAGGAGGTAAATGAACTGCTCCTGCTGCTATAGGGGCCCTCACGACTGAAGGCTCGCAGGAGGTAAATTAACTGCTCCTGTTGCTATATAGGAGCCCTAGCGACAGAAGGCACGCAGGAGGTGAATGTCCCGACACCAATGTGACCCATGAGAAGACATGTGAATGATCTGATGTGCTTGAGCATCTGATGAAGACTAGCCGAAGTAGTGCACCGATTAAGGAGCTTTGCAGTGTTATTTTTAAAACAAATTCTGATGTAGTCTTTTGAATACACCTTTTAGTCCCATTTTAGTATTTTGAATTTGTCTAGTCTTAGTCTACTAAATATCTACTAAATATCTTAGTCTTGTCAATTAACACTGGAGCTTTGCTTGCACTCAATGCATCCTTACGGTAGAGGGTTGGACAAAATGAATTATGCGCATAAGCAACTCTACAGAGAAAGTCTTGGGAAAGGCAAGAGGAAAGCTACTAACACGAATTGAGTGAAACCGCTGTGATCAGCAGATAGATGCAAGCCCTGAGGTGAGCCGGTAGTTATTAGACATTGAATAGCTAGACACTCAGATGTTACAAAGAGGGAATATCCAGATGTGAGAAAGGGTAAGAGAATACAGCAGAATTACTGAAGGCTGTGCAGAAAGAAACACCACCTGACAAAATCAGTGAAAGTAATGTGTACTGATCTAGAAGTACTACGGGTGAATGAAACATTTACGCGATGAAAAGCATCTTTCCAACAATGGCAAATGGATGATAACTGCCAACTAAAGAGCCTAGAGAATTAGATAAGGAAGGTGAAGGAGATATTTGAATGAATGCGCAGAACACCCAACCACCTGACACAACCACCAGTCATTGTAATGAAAACCGATAGACAAGCGATAGTCTTTTGGGCAGATGGCAAGCATCTGGTCTTACAGTATCTAGCAATGAAAGCAGAAGATCACCATCTTCCCTTCAACTTGTATAAAGCTTGGGAAGCGATCACAAGGTAGGCCGATTGATGAGGGACATGGACCTTTGTAATGGAGAGCGCCTTTGCTCTTGCAATCAGACCTTGTGAAACCTGGAGACAAATGAGTGTTAGGTCTCAACAGGGCAGGCCAGGGGGAATGGTTTAAATGAACGCTATGTTTCTTGATTATGTGAAAGCCAAACGCTAGTGAGACCAGCTAGCACCCAGAAGACTACAGAATGCAGCTTTGGGACATACGGCTATAGCAAAGCTGACGTAAAATTTGGTGCAATAATTGTGGCCAACTGGCAGCAAACCATTCCCCTTGGGAAACCCCCCCCCAAAAACCTGTAGAGGGACTCGGGAGCTGCATCTGTGAACAGATGCATCATCATTAGCCGAGGTTTCTGGAGCATAGAAACAGGAGTCAACAGGCTTCTCTATGCAACAGTGTCAAAGATAACAGTTCAAGGTGTGCAGATTGAGTGAAACACCAATGTTACACCGATGTGTTTACATGAGCTTGGCAGCGGTGTGCGCTGTGAATATCCTGCTGCTTGGTGAAGCAACGTCAAAGTAGCATAGGAAATGTGATTTCCAAGCAACAATGCCAAATTGAAATACCGATGCGATGGCAGCTTAAGTTTAAATATCGGCATGCATACCACTGAGGTAAGTCTGCATTGTTGAAACAGACGAGGCCGGCTGCAAACCCAACCTTCCCAGCGTCGATGATGAACAGCGTTCATTTCCCACTGATCACCATGCAGCTAGCTAGACATGGAAAAGAAGCACAAAGCAGATAGTATTATCTGTAGCAGCAGCAGCAATGCAGTCAACAGAAATTGCATGATCGTGACCATCATGATGCAGTTAAAGTACAACTTGCATTCTTGCAGCAATGTAGTCAGCAGCATTAGCATAATTATGATCAGTCATGTTGCAGCAGTTGCAGAGCGAGTAGCAATATCTATAGCAGTAGTAACAGTCAGCTTTAGAATGAAATAACCATCGTGTTGATGGCAGCGGATTTAGATAGCAGCTTTAGCACTATCATGTCCATCATGTTGATGGCATCGATTTAGTCCAGCAACTTAAGCATAATGATGACCATCGTGTTGATGGCAGCAGATTTAGTAAAGCAGCTTTAGCATCATCATGACTAACTCACTGTACTAGCGTTGAAACTATAGTAGCATTGCAGTCAACTAGTGTTAACAAACTCATGACTAACCTCATGGTAGCCACGGTTGTAGCGTTAGCTGAAGCTGTAGTGCAAGTGGTCAGCATAAGCAGCAGACTCATGACTAACCTCATGGTAGCAGCAGTTGAAATAGCATATAGCTGTATTGTTTGGCAGTCATGATGGAGGCATGCTGCGTAAAAGTAGCATTAGCTGTAATGATTAGCAGTCATGTTAGCAGTAGCTTGAGTAGAAGTAGCATTAGCTGCCATTAATAGCAGTCATGGTCCATGGTAGAAGTTGAAGCATAGCATTAGCATAATAGTTGTCAAGTAGAATAGTTGTAAAGTTTACAGTCATTAAGCAGCAGACTGAGTAAAAGTAGCATCATCTGGAGCTTTAGTAGCTATGCAGCTAGCGTTTGCTTACTCATTATGATTAACCTCAGGAGCAGCATTTGAAATTAATTAGCAGATGTAAGGATTACCTTCATTATAGCAGCAGACTGAGTAAAGTAGCTAGCCGAAGCTGTAGCAGCAATGCAGTTAGCATTTAAGTCATGGTAGCAGCAGTTGATATAGCATAGTTGTCATGTTAGCAGCAGTAAAATTAGCTGATAGTTATAATGTTAGTAGCATTAGCTGAAGCAGCAGCCAGCATTTTTAGCAACATTAATAGCATTCATGATAGCAGTTGCACTATCACTGATGGAACAAGCTTGAAATAAGGCAGCCATTAAGCTGCAGAACCAGGCTGGTGTTTGCTGAAGTAGCCTAGTGAACAAAAGGAGTGGCGCAAAATCCTTCATTGACAGAAGCACCAGTTCTTAACTTAACTCACCCTAACAATGATTGAGAAAAGCTATCGATCTGCCACTTGCTGGCTATGTGTGTATAAGCAACAGAGCAGAGCACACCTACTTGTTGCTTGCTTAAGAGAAAAGATGTACTCTGAACGAATGTGTTGTGCCCTTTACATACCTAAGAATAAAGTACTGATGTAATTTTGACAAGCTACATGGAGAAGCAAATCTGAGAAGTATAGAGGCTACCAACACCTACTGGGACACAGTTAAGCTGGTGGCTAAACTTAGCATAGCCTAGTAGCACAGGAGAAACAGCACTAGTAACAAGTTGCCAAGCATGAATTGAAGCAGTAGTGTTAACGATCATGGAATTAGATGTAGCAGTAACATTGTAGCAACCATGATTAGCTGTAGTTGAAATATTCTAATTAGTAAAAAGCAGTAACAACAGTACCACTGTATCTGTTGGAAGCATAAAGGGCCAACGCAGGCGAGGTAGCCATCGGTGCATCCAGGAGAAGTGAAGCTGCAAGATGAAAAGCTGCAGGACCAGGCTTGTGCTGGTTGAAGCCTAGTCATGAAAAGATTGATGTTTAGCTTGTTTGAGAAAAGCTAGTGAAATAGTGAGCTGAGCTCTCTGTGTGAGTGTGTGTTTGCCTGGACAGAGAGCATGATCTGAACAGATAGCATGAGAGAGTTAGGGAAGGAGGAGGCATGTTTTAAAGGGACACTGTCATGAGCTGAACTGATCTGATTGGAACAGAGCCAAATAGGGAAATTGGTTGATGGGAGAGGAATGTTATGAGTGACAGTTCGTTCAGTCTCTCTGTTGAACTTCGTTATAAAAACTCCCATAAGTAACAGTTTTAGACGTACAAGGTTTCCACCTGCCAGTGACCATTATGCTCCTTGCATGGTGTGTTCCCTCATTTCCTTGTGTCCTAGCATGTGACCTTGCTTTCTTCTGCGTATTCCATCTTCACTTCATGGTGAACAACGTTCTGAATGACAACAGCGAGGAAGACTATGATCACAAGCATGGACGAAGAATAGATGAGAAGGGTTGAAGATGAGAGAGAGGGAGGGGAGAGACGGGGACGGGGACGGGGACGGGACGGGGGGGGGGGCGTTGCACAGTGTGCAGTGGTGTAAAGTAACTAAGTACATTTACAGTATAATTTTGAGGTACTTTTACTTTACTGGAGTATTTCCAATTGTCTATACTTTTACTTCTACTCCACTACATCTCAAAGGCAAATATTGTACTTTTACATTATAAAACATACATTAACCACAATAGCAGTATTTTATACCTAAGCTATTTGGAAATAGCCGATCTACAAGCTCGATGCGATGCGTTGTGAGCTTGTAGATCATTTTCAAACATTTTAGTACTTTTACTTTTGGTAGCCTACTTTAAGTACATTTTGATACGAATGCTTTTGTACTTTTACTCAAGTACATTTTGAATTCCGGACTTTTACTTGTGACAGAGTACTCCTGCATTGCAGTATTGATACTTTTACTTAAGTAAAACATTTGAGCACTTTTTCCACCACTGACAGTGTGTGTGTAAAAGAGTGTATGTGTGTATGCTTGTGCGTGCGTGCGTGCGTGCGTGCGTGCGTGCGTGCAGTGCAGGCCTACGGGTAAAAGCGGTGGGAGGTCTTATAGGTAATTTTACTCCAGCGCAGTCGTTAAGCCCCTAATTGTTCTTAATTACCTGATGGGTCTAATTAGTGCCCTGGGTGAAGTGCGACCCCTTGCAGTGAGTCATAAAAGACCCCCACCCCCCCCATGGACATGTACAGTAAGCCCTCTCAGGAGTGTGCGTGCATGTGTGCACATACCCGGAGGGTGACAAAAACTGTGTGTGTGTGTTGGGGGGCGGGGACGGGTGGGGGGGACGGGGGGGGGGGCGGGGGGGGGGGTGTAGGTGTGTATGTGTGTGAAATGGCAGCAGCAGGGTTGAAGACGGGGGTCCTGTGACCAGCGATAATGAGCATATATAGTTGTCGGGCAGAAACCTTGTATCTCCATATTTTTAAAGGTTAAAGTACCATATTTTGATAGTAATCATACAGAGCGTTTGTTCGAGCGTTTTGTCACAGGGGTCTCTCCAGCTCTTTAGTAAACAGAATATACCTACATTTTCAGGTAGATGACAACATTTGAGCCAATCAGGAGAGAGCACTGAAAATGCATTTTCTGTTTAATAAAGAGCTGGAGAGACATGGGAGACTCCTTTTACTGAACAAACACTCTATAGCAATGAGTACTATCAGAATATAGAGCTATTTAACACTTATTTTAAACAAAGTAAATCACTTACCCCTTTTAGTGTGTCTCTGGTCTTAATAGATATTCAACCAATGAAACTTATTGACAAGAGGAGCATGTGACTAAATAATAACTACATTGGAGCCATTGGAAAACAGGTTATTTCCTTTCTCCCCTGAAATGTAAATTGGACGTTTCCACCCGACAGTGCCAGGCAGCTCCCCACGGCTTTGGTTGGATATGAATAGAGGTGGGGTTAGGGTTAATACATCAGTGTTTGCGTGCGATCTGCTCGCCATACTGCGGCACATCTCTCTGTCTTTCTCCTCTCAGCTGCCCCCTCCTTCCCCTCTGTCTCACCACTCTCTCACCACTGTCTCTGTCCTTGAGTAAATGTACTTAGTTACTTTCCACCACCGTCTCCAGCCCTCTCGTTTTCTCCTCTCTATCTAATAATGATGAGAGGGTGACAACGGCAGCGCGGGGCCCTGCTCTGTTAAGCAGCTTATGTAACGCGTGGCCCCGCCGGCTCCCAATGGAGGATGTGCTGACTGTGCAACACGCTGCTTTCCTCAGCGTCATTAGGAGAACTCACACACAGCTGGCCCTCAAAGAGGGGGCGAAGCGCACGCGCTGTGTGTGTGTGTGTGTGTGTG
The DNA here is from genome assembly GCF_963454915.1 of Gymnoscopelus microlampas. Taxonomy (NCBI): domain Eukaryota; kingdom Metazoa; phylum Chordata; class Actinopteri; order Myctophiformes; family Myctophidae; genus Gymnoscopelus; species Gymnoscopelus microlampas. Next base: position 35,652,267 of record NC_139960.1, on the reverse strand, counting down.
TGTGTGTGTGTGTGTGTGTGTGTGTGTGTGTGTGTGTGTGTGTGTGTGTGTGTGTGTGTGTGTGTGTGTGTGTGTGTGTGTGTGTATGGGGCAGTGGTGGAAGAAGTACTCAGATATTTTACTTAAGTAAAAGTATAGCAATACCACAATATAAAAATACTCTGTTATGAGTAAAAGGCCCGTGTTCAAAATGTTACTTGAGTAAAAGTACAAAAGTATTTGCATCAAAAAGTACCAAAAGTAAAAGTACCAGAATGTTTGAAAATAGCAGATCTACAAGCTCACAACGCTTCGCAATGTATACAATTGGGCTAAAGTGGTTGATGTATGTTTCATAATATTATAATTTATATCTGAAAAGTAACTAGAAACTATTTTTTTCAAATAATTGTAGTGGGGTAAACATACAATATTTTCTTTTGAGATGTAATGGAGTAGAAGTAAAAGTATTGGCGATTAGAAATACTCAGGTAAAGTACAAATACCTCAAAATTGTACTTAAGTGCAGTACTTAAGTACATGTACTTAGTTAGGAGGGGAGGGGTGTACGGAGAGGAGGAAATCAGATGGAGCAGAGAAAATACAAAGGAGTGAGTGTTGGGATGAAAAGAAAGACAGAGACTGAAAATAATGCTGCAGTTACTACTTACTGCACTCATAAAGTACCTGAATCATTGAGTTACTGCATCATAAAGGTAATTAGTTACTTAGGAAAGTAACTTTTCATCATGCTTAAGCCCCTTTTAGATGGGGAGCGATTGACGCGCCTGTAGTAATTCATTTTCAATGAGAGGCGGGCGATTATTTGGGACGCGCAGGGAATTTGAAGGACGGAGAGGCAAGCGGGCTGTCACGATCTGGTGGTGTGGTGAGGACCCAAATGCAGACAGCCAGGCAGAATATAGTGTTCGAAACCCAAGATTTGGATTTTAATACAGGTGAACATAAAGACAAGACAAGCGATGCAACACAAACAATGATCCGACAAGGACTGACTGGGGAACAAGACTAATGTTCACATGAGGGGGCTGATTACATTATGAAATACAGCTGGGGAAGACAAGAACATAGAACTAAAACAACTAGAACAAGAACATAACATAGAAATACAACACCTAGACAGCCACTGTCTGCTATACGCGTGTGTTTGTGTCTGCACATGAGGGGCACAATCGCTCCCCGTCTGCAAACAGCCTTTGGAGAGAGAGAGAGAGAGAGATAGAGGCAGAGCCATTCAAGGAGAGGTACGTCACCTCCGTCCATTTCTTCGGGCCAGGTCTTTTACATCATAGACATATAAAGGTAGACACCTCCTTCGGCTCTGAAGCGTTCGCATCTCGGGCACGCTTCCCTGTTCCGCAGGGCCAGCCTTCCGCTTCCTTCCGCTTCATCAGGGCAAGCTGGAAACTTCCGTGTGCGTCACAGAAGGGGGCGTTTGGTAGGCCAATCAGAGGCAGGTGGGGCGGGTCTTTTCTTAAGAGGCAGCCGTGCAGCAACTAGTCAGTTAGACGCGCTGTGATTGGCCAGTAGTCAACGCGATGTGATTGGCTATAGTCAAACAGCCCTGCGGAAGAGCCTTGTATTGAGATACCAGTCGCTCCAATGAACTGCAGAGGCCAATGAGGTATCTAGGTTTCTATATCTATGTTCTACATAGCCTTCTATTGGTGAATAGTGACTGTGATTAAGCCCTAAACCGGAAGTTTACGGAATGCATTGGAGTCTATGGGCGTTTGTAACTATTTCCATTTTACATGAACCACGTGACCGACGCGGTTTCTGCCCCGTCATTGGCGGAACTCTCTAATATACGGCTCTGAATCGAGGCATAAGTCGATTCATATTGCAGCAACCCCCCCCCCCAACACACACGCACGCGCACACACACACACACACACACACACACACACACACACACACACACACACACACACACACACACACACACACACACACACTCTCAAACCCCAGTGGTGAAAAGTATTTAAGTACATTTACTCAAGTACTCTACGTAAAGTAAAATTGAGTTAATAATACTTTAAACAGAGTATTTCCACTATTTAGGCAAATTACTGTTTTACTCGAATACAACTATTTCATAGCTTCACACTACTAGTTACTTTAATGAGTGCCAGAGCGCCCTTTAAGACGGTTGGAAGTCTAATAGGGCTAATCAGGCCAATCAATTTAGTTGATCAAAAACATATTTATTACATGTTGATTTGTTAATAAATATTTTTTTAATCTACAAATAAACACACTTCTCAATTATTCAATGAATCTAAAACGTTAATCGATTATTGCAGCCCTAGATTCTATCCTTCAATGATGCGTGCGTGTGTGCGTGCGTGCGTGCGTGGCTGCGTGCGTGCGTGCGTGCGTGCGTGCGTGCGTACTTGCGTGCGTGCGTGCGTGTCTCTGGAGTTGGACGAATAGGGTGCATGTCCATATTATCTAATGAAATCTTTTTAAAAAATGGTTTAGACAGTTTATAGTCACTTGAGTGTTTTATTTCACTCTGTGTGAGTTGTTTTGTATCAGCCAATTACTCATGGTAAAGCTTTACCAATGCCCTCAAGCTTAGCATATAGACATTACTTTGATGTTGAACACATTGACATTGATGAGAGAGAGACAGATAGACAGAGAGAGAGAGAGAGAGCTTTTGTTGGTGTGATTCCTTTGTATGCTTATCTGTTTCCTTAAGTCTCGGCGGGGTGGGTGTGCGGGGCTAGTAACCATGTACTAGCCACTGTGTGCCTCCATTCTAACAGATTATGTAACAGAAAAGAACTGGTACAGCGAGGCAAGCAATAAAAAAAGAACCACAAAGGAAAGGGGAGAAATAGCTGAATAGGCTGAGAGAGGGAGGCAGACCTAAATATTCACGAGATGTATTGCATTAGGGGAATAATGCGTCACCACAATATACTGTGAAGCCATTTGGGGATGTATGCCTTTGTCATTAGGCAAATTAAATCTTCTTAATGTCCCCTCTGCTTGGTAATGGAGGCTCCTCTGTCATCGCCTCCTTTCTCCTTTACCTCTCCTTTGCCCACTTCTCTCCTCTCTCTCTCTCTCTCTCTCTCTCTCTCTCTCTCTCTCTCTCTCTCTCTCTCTCTCACACACACACGCTCTCTCTCTCTCTCTCTCTCTCTCTCTCTCTCTCTCTCTCTCTCTCTCTCTCTCTCTCTCTCTCTCTCTCTCTCTCTCTCTCACACACACTCTCTCATATGTCTCGCACACGCTCGTTCACTCACTCACTCACACACACACACACACACACACACACACTCACACACACTCACTCACTCACTCACTCACTCACTCACTCACTCACTCACTCACTCACTCACTCACTCACTCACTCACACTCACTCTCACACTACTGTCTCATGTCTTCCCCAGTGGTGGAACAAAAATTGTACTTAAGATAAAGTATCAATACCACAATGTAGAAATACATTGAGGTCCAGCATTCAACGTTTGCATCATAATGTCCTTAAAGTACCAAAAGTAAAAGTATTCATTATATGCAGAATGTCCCATTTTACAATGTATGAAAATCCTTTGGAAATAGCAGATCTACAAACTCACAACGTATCGCATCGTTGTGAGCTTGTAGATCGGCTATTTTCAAATAGCCAAAGTATATACTGTAGGGCTGAAGTGGTACAAAAGTACAATATTTGCTTCTGAGATGTAATGGAGTAGTAGTAGAAGTATTGAAAATTGAAAATACTCCAGTAAAGTAAAAAAAAAAATACCTTGTACGTGTACTTAAAGTACAATACTTGAGTACATGTACTTGGTTACTTTCCTCCACTGGTCTCCCCTTTGTGTCCCTTTGGTGGTCAGCGCTCTGCAGTCTGCGTTTGCTGTCTAGCATGCAAGTGGTTTTCCTCTCCAAGGACTCCTGGTACAAAGCCTTTGGTTGCTATCGCTGCAATGCTGTAAAGCTTCCACTGTCCAGAACACAACCCAAGACATCTGCCTCTGTGCCCCAGAACATAATGTTCTGGACCTCTGAGCGGACGGCAGCAGCCAGCCGGGTGCAAATAGAATTTTCAATGATCTGGCAGGTCTTTTTTTAAGACCAAGTGGGTGGACATACAATACACCTTGCTGGCTGTTTTTTCTGGGTTTCTGTGATTTTCTCTGGGGGTGACTTTTTGCCTTCTACAGTTCAGGACCAGGGACAGTTCCACATACTGACAGCTTCTCTGCTGTGTGTGTGGTTCATGTTTCAGCACCTAGGACAGTTCCACATGCTGACAGCTTCTCTGCTGTGTGTGTGTGTGTGTGTGCGCTTCATGGTTTCAGGACCCAGGACAGTTCCAGCCCCAGTATGTGCAGTGTGACAAAACGCTCAATAGTTAATGCTATTACCCATGTTAGAAATAAGTAAATGTATCAATACCACAAGGTAGAAATACTCCATTACAAGTGAAAGTATTGTCATTAAAATATACTTATATTAAAACTGAAAGCACTCATTCAGAATGTTCCATTTCATAATTGTAGTGGAGTAAATGTACAATATTTGCCTCTGATATACAAGTAGAAGTAAAAGTAATCGAAAGTTGGAAATACTCCAGTAAAGTGATTGATTGATTGATTGATTGAATACTTTATTAACAGTTTGCAAAAAGTACAGTGGTACTATTATACAATGATGCTAAAAGGATAACACAAAAAGTCAATTCATCAAGACATTTAAAGACATGCAATAACATACAAGATATCATCAACACTAGGGGAAATAAAAGTATATGTACAGAAAACATTGGGGTGGGGCGAGGCATTTCTGTTGTCCCCTTTCCCACCTATGCACGTCTCTTATAAACTATAGATATAGCCCTTTAATTCTGCCATTCTATTGTGAATATTTGAATTAGTGTCTCTGTGTCTTATTATTACACCTTTGACAGTGTATTGCTAGCTGCGTATGTATATCTGCTTTTACAGTACTAGAGAGAGAGAGAGAGGGGTGGGGTGGGGGTGGGACGCCGACGACAGAGGGATTGATAGTGTCTGTGTTGTGAAATATAGATGTTAGAATGAGAAGGTAAAGATGGAAGCCTCACAGAAAGATATCACACAATAAATGGGATACAGAGGAGAGCGGTGAGAAGGAGGGCCAGGCTGAGTACCGGATGAAGGTGGTTTCTGTAGCAATGGCTCGTCAGCAATAGCTTTCAAAGTCCCCTGTGTGTGTGTGTGTGTGTGTGTGTGTGTGTGTGTGTGTGTGTGTGTGTGTGTGTGTGTGTGTGTGTGTGTGTGTGTGTGTGTGTGTGTGTGTGTGTGTGTGCAGTTACGTGTCATTGCCTGAGAGAGGCAGCAGAGATGCAGCATTCTATGGCTGCTTTCCCACCCCTATATAGCATTGGTTCTCAAAGTGGGGTCCGGGGATCCCCAGGGGTCCTTGTGGGGTACTAGGGGGTCACAATAATTTCAACCACTCTATCCATTTATACGCTGGCTATTCAAAAATAGCAGATCTACTAGCTCGCAGCGTGGCACGAAGTGATGAGCTTGTTGATCTGCTATTTTTTTATAAATAAAACGCACGCACGCACGCACGCACGCACGCACGCACGCACACACTCACTCACTCACTCACTCACTCACTCACATAAATCTTGAAAGTTTATGTCACAAAACCATTTTGGGGGTCCTTGATATGAAAAAGTACTATACCTACTCATATAATCGGCGCGCCACTGACGCTATAGCCACAGCTCTGTAATCGAGGAAACACAACGCCGACACACCACATCTCGCCAACACAGTAGCCACGGTGGACGCGATGAATTTACGGGTGGCGTAGGGCACCTCTCATTGCTCACGACACAGTTTCCACGTCGCAACATAATTAATTCTACTCACCACATTTCGGACAAAACGGAAGGGGAAACAGCTTCGTACCGTTTACCGTGCGCACCACCGAGGCAAAACAACACGCCGCCGCCATTGGGATGCCAGGTTGGCATGCCAGGTTTTCTAAAAACAAGCGCCAGAAACAAGCAACCACCTTCATGAAAAAAAAAACACCACCGAAGGGGTCCGTCATCTTCCACGGGGGTCCCCGTGCGTCCCGACACTCCACAGGGGGTTTATGCAACATAAAAAAATTCTTCTACATTTGTTTTTTTTTTTTTTTACTTTTGCACATTTTAATCCGACGATTTGGGTACCCCAATATACACGCGCCCACGCTGGGCCCCGTGCGCGGCTGGGGTCGAGGGGGGCGTAGCCCCCCGAGACTCTAGTGTACTATATAGTACTATACGTCGCACGCACACACGCACGCACGTCCTGTCAAACTGACATGGTTGTGTGACAGGACTGACAGTTTCGATCACTGTATGACATGGAAAACATCTATCGGAAGTCCATTCTGCCCACGGCTACTGGCCTGCAGTAGTTGTCGTTAAATCAAACCGCAAGTTTTACATTATTACAGCTCTGAGTCAGTAGTTAACACATTTTGCAATTTGGTTGTGAAACTTCCACGGTCAATTATTGATTTACTTATTAGCATAACTTCTGAACCATTCATCATAGTGTGTGATGAGACTGATTTTTTCTCTGTGATGAGACTGATTTTGTGTTTGAGAGCTTGTCTCAAGCAATTTCACTCCCCGGCTTTTTTTTTCAAATAATATTTGACCTTCAATCGAATAAGCATTCTATATCGTCACCCTACTGATGAGCCGTGCACCTCAACCTTCAAATTATAATCCCACAAAGCCTTCATAGCATGCTTTCATGAATGGAACAAGTATTCCACAGACTTAAAGGGTCTACACCATGAATTTTAACTTTTTCTTCATTTTTGTGTTTTTTTGTTCTCCCCCACCTCTCTTCTGTTCCAACAAATACCCGACTTCGAGCATGCAGGCTTTCATAGGCTATCTGTGGTTTTTATGTAAATTGGTCTGAAAACAGTCCGTCAGATTTGTTCCCCCACCCTACGTCACGTCTGGGAACAATTCCTCCCGTTTTTCAGTTCTAACCAAAAAAAAAAAATCCAAAAAAAAAATAAAAATGTTTTTTTTCATTTTTAATTTTTTTTAATTTTTTTCTTATTTTTTTTTTTTACTTTTTCCACACAGAACCAGGACATAACATGCATACAAACTGGCTCAATAGCGCCCCGTGCCAAACAGGACAATGTGGTATTGCAGGTGAAAGTGCTTTATAAGCCAGAGAGAAGTTAGTTGGAATGAGTATATCTGAGGCTTGATTTAGGCTCAAACCTTTTGAAAAACGTTTGAGGGACATAAACAATATGATATCAAATATTTTTATTTTTTTTTTAATTCATGGTGTAGCTCCTTTAAATGCCAAACAGGCAGCAAACATCCGACATTTTTGTCATTTTTCAAATCATCTCGTACAGCTTGTACATCTGCTATCTTTGAAAAGCCAACATATACATGGATAGAGTGGTTAAGATGACTGTGATGCTGTATTAACTACGTTTGCGGGGGACCCCCTGGACCCCCCACCCCCCTGTGAGAAAAAGAAAACCCTGTGCTGTAATGCTGTTGAGAAGTATATACTTGATTTTTCCTTCTTTTATGTTTTCATTTCACCGGCCACCTGCACTAGCTTCATAACTGGGACTTTATCGGGGAGAGATGAGGAACAAAAACTGCAGTTATACCCTCAAGCACCATTGCTTCATAAAACTCTATGCGTACTTACTGTGCATCCATAAATATGCTTGTACTTTACACACACACACACACACACACACACACACACACACACACACACACACACACACACACACACACACACACACACACACACACACACACACACACACACACACACACACACACACACACACACACACGTTCAGCTGGGTGGGACATGTAGAGTAGGGAACCTTGACATTTTGGTTCAAAGGTCTCCTGACTTTGACAAACATGGCACTGCCAGGATGCCAAGATGTCCCGGAGGCAAGAATGTTCCTTTTACTCTCACTCACATCACGTGCACACACACACACACACACACACACACACACACACACACACACACACACACACACACACACACACACACACACACACACACACACACACACACACACACACACACACACACACACACACACATTGACACAGAGAGCTACTGTATTATGCTGTTTGAGCATGGCCGCTGTGTGTCTGCTTCCTGTAGGAAGGGGTAGGCTACATATCTTCCTATGGAATATCGTCGCTGCCGAGTTGAAACCTTGTATGTCCAAAATGGTTCATTTTTTATTATTATTACATTGAAGAAGTACAATTGTGAAAATAGCCGATCTGCACGCTCACAACGCGTTGCAACGTGTTGTGAGCTTGTAGATCTGCCATTTTCGCTACTTTTGTGTGCGGCACTCTGGTGTGATGATGAAGTAGGGCGTTCATTTACAAATGACATGAAATGTTGAAATATTGAGATACAAGGTTTCTGCCCGACATCGTCGATATGTATCACCATTGCAGGAGAGAGAGACTTGTACTGTATACAGACTGCGCTGTACAGATGCTACAGCTAGCTAAATATAAATGTGTGTGTGTGTGTGTGTGTGTGTGTGTGTGTGTGTGTGTGTGTGTGTGTGTGTGTGTGTGTGTGTGTGTGTGTGTGTGTGTGTGTGTGTGTGTGTGTGTGTGTGTGTGTGTGTGTGTGTATCTGGGCTTGTGTACTGGCGTTAAAGTATCACTTTATACCGTTGTATGCTTGCTGAGCCTCTGCTTTAGCCACTTTCAACTTGCCGTCCCTATTTGTGTCATTGTAGGCACAAATGTCTCAAAAGTTTCAAAAACTGTCAATCTGATTGAGACTTCAGTTAACCACTTAAACCCCAGCGTCCATGTTACTATGTAACTTTAGTGGTCAGGTTCTGATAATAAATGGACAGGAGTTAGGAATCATTTTTAACTTGGTTTATTACTGCAGGCCTGCATGGGTTAGCAAAAGTGTTACGTATATTTCATTCCAACATGACGAAAAATGTCGTCGACCTTACCTTACTGTATTTCACTGACGAAAACTAAATAAAAACGAACAAAGCTATGATGACAAAAACTAAGACTAAATATATTGACAATTTCGTCAAAAAATACAAACTAGACTAAAATGTTAGGGGCTAGTGGAGAAGAGATCCAGTAGAACTAAGACAAGTCATTTCATGTTTGTTTGCGCTCAGGTGTTGCACTCTGGAAATAGCAGATCTACAAGCTCACAATGCGTCGCGCTGCGACACGTTGTGAGCTTGGCTGGAAGTGTAAAATCAGCCATTACGACGGCATCAAGGCACCGCCAAAATACATTTTGATCGACTAAATCAACAGCAGATTTATTCAACTACAATCTTATGATATTTAGTCGGCTAAAACTAGAAACAAACTAAAACTTTTCAGATGACTAAATTAAGACTAAGACTAAATGGAAATGTGTCAAAAGACTATGATTAAAATTAAATAAAAATTTGCTGTCAAAACTACACATCTGGTATCCATTGCAGAAGAGAACACAAAGAGATCATCACATGCTAGTCACCATTGACCTTTTTGATTGACCTTTACTCAATTCAACCTTCACTTTACTTTGACTTTACTTAAAGTTATACTAGGTAACTTTTACAAAAAAAACAAAGTTAAATTGTTTATCTTTTGTGAGTCGCAAATGTTTCACATCATCCACGCCATGAATTTCACCCCCTAAAGCCTTTTATAAACTATTTTCTATTGAAACGGTGGCAGGCCGTCCTTCCCGCGAAAATGACGTCATCCAGCCGGGAAACGGAAATGCACCGGTTTCCTGTTTGGCCAGGAACTACCGCGCTAATAACAAAAAGGAATCTCACGCTGTTTTTAAGACATCATAGGATTTGAAGATGGAAAAACAACAGCAAAAGAAAACACAGCTCACGGTAACTAAAGCTCCTCTGGCTAAGAGAAACGAGCCGCAGATAATATAAAACAATTAAAAGAGCGCTTTTTGAAACGCTTCCGTCTTCCGGTGAAAACAAATGGAATTCTGGGTAATGCAGGACTGTGCTAAATAATTGCAATGTCGGTAGTGACCAGCAGAGGTTGCTAAAAATCGTATATTCCATTCCAACATGACGAAAAATGTCGTCGACCTTACCTTACAGTATTTCACAGATTTTTGGACCTGCCTTGTATTGCTTTAAGTCAAAAAAAGCATTCCATGAAATTGGATGGGCATCCTATAAAAAGACACAAGGGTTTAAGTGGTCAAACAGAATGGTGATTTGATTCTGGTGTTTGAACTTCAAGAAAAAAAGTCCATGCTGGATGGATGTATGTGTGTACAGTACAGTATGAAGGGCGACTGCTATAGGGCCTACTACCACAATGGCTGTGTCTGTGTGCGTGCATCCGCACGCGCGCTCATATGTGTGGGTGCTTGCCTGCCTTTGTCCCCTTCATTATTGTGCACACACACCCTTCACTATTGTGTACACTGTGTTGTTGTGTTTGCGTTTGTCTCTGCGCATTGTCACACCATGTACTGCGACCGCACCACGTCGTGGTTCAGTCACCTCGCGTTCCTTCGAGCCGGGACATTATTTCGGCAGAGCATTATCATTTCTCTTCATCGAGGCGGTTGTTGAAAAATCAGGTTGTTGTATAATAGAATAATAACAAAGACATAGTCTGAAGGAGAGAGAGGGAGAGGGGGGGGGGGGGGGTAGAGCCATGTTGTGTAACACATTGCGTGACCTACATAGGGGAACTCAATTAGGTGAGTGAGGCGATGGCACTTGATAAGAGACCGTTTAACCCGTTAAAACCGGGCAAGCATCAGTGTCATTTTAGATTTTAGCTATATATATGTTTATATAGCTATATTAGCAACATATGTTTTTATCAGAACAGTGGTTTAGAACAGTGGTTCAAAAGAAAATTGCCGGTATACAAGCTCACAGCACGTCACCTCATGCCGCTCTGCGAGCTTGTACATCTGCTATTTCTGAACATTTAAATCTTGAATCTTGAAAGTGTATGAAAAACGTTGAATAATTAATAATAATCTTTGAACACAAATCTTCTCTTCTGTGGGTCCCTGGCACTGAACATTTGCAGAAGGGATGGGGGGGGGGGGGGGGGTGGTCCGCGGCCAAATGCATATCAATTTGGGGGTCCTTGGCACGAAAAAAGTTTGAGAACTACTGATTTAGAAGGCATTTGTAGAATCGGCCTCGGGGTCTTAATGGGTTAATGTTGAGAGATGATAACACGAAGCTGGCACATTATTACCAAACTGTCACTGTTCCATTTGTTTCGACCAAAGAGAGGGGCTTATATGGTCCAGCCACTGTGTGTGTGCGTGTGATTGCGTGTGATTGCGTGTGTGCGTGCGTGCGTGTGTGCGTACAGTATGCAGGAGACGTCCTATTGATTAGAATGCATTGAAAGCACCTTTTCCATAAAGGTACAAGCCCTTTTGACTCTGATAGGAAATCTAATGAATGAAGAAGGCAGCTCTTCAGTAAACACCAGCCTTCATCACGGCTCAATCAATAGAAAATGAGACGGTCCGATGTGTCACGCTATGATGGGCTTGTTAAAACGCTGCAATGCACCTCCACTTACAGGCTGGGTGTACGTTTACCTTCTCCTTAACCACTGAAGCCCTACACATTAGAGGCGTTGTGGGCTTGTAGATCGGCTATTTTTGGCAAAGAGGTATAGGTGTAGAGGGAAAAAAGAGCAGACCAAGTAAACAAAAAAAAGTATAATTTACTTGAGCACCTGCCCCTCAAAATGTCTGTGCATGCCACTGGCTATTTTCAAATGATATATATAACTGAAGTGGTTTTGTAATAATAATCAAAATCTACAAAGTAACTATATCTAAAGTTTTCAAATAATTGCAGTGGAGTAAAAGTGCAATATTTGCCTCTGAGATGTAGTGGAATGGAAGTAAAAGTACTGAACATGGGAAATACTCCAGTAAAGTAAAACATACCTCAAAATTGTATTTAAGTCCAGTACTTGCGTACATGTACTTAGCTACTTTACCCCACAGTCAGCGGTCATTCATTGCCAGGTCATCATCAATGAGATCACAGACATAATGGCCCAAACAGGCTCTGACAGACAGCAGATTTGGGCCAGTTGGAGCCAAAGTTACAGTGTGTCAATATTTGGTCAGGCTCGGTCAGCGTGGCACTGTGCTCATATTGTGCTCATATTGATACAATCCAGTCAAAACAGCAGGTTCCAGATACAGTATAGCTTTATGTACTTACCAGATCCCTGGGGGCTGATGCTGACACCGATATAGGGATTAAGCAAAACATATATAATCCGATATTGGCTGATATTCTAAACAAATAAATAAATGCTTAAGTAAACCCAAAACATGACACAGGATCTTTGACAGTTTAACAATAATTTCATTTTTGGTGCAGCAATGTTTTGGACAACATGCAAGCTGATACAGATATATCGAGATATCTACGATATGCCAATATTGGCTCGATATTGACTTATAAAATCATCAACGAATATATTCAAATTACTATATTTACAGAGGAGAAAAAGGAAGAACTGGCCCTCATTTCGAGGGGATATTATGTCTCCTTTTCTGACACATGTTTTTTTCAGGACAGATTTGAAAGAAGCCAGTAATTCACATCCTTTAATGGACGGGTCTACTGCAGTGGTGGGTAAAGTACTCAAATGTTCTACTGAAGTGAAAGTATCGATACTGCAGTGTAGAGGTCTGTTACAAGTAAAAGGCCTCAGGTTCAAAATGTTACTTGAGTAAAAGTACAAAGGTATTGGCATCAAAATATACTTAAAGTACCAAAAGTAAAAGTACAAACATTTTTGAAAATAGCAGATCTACAAGCTCACAACGCGTCGCGATGCGACACGTTATGAGCTTGTAGATCGGCTATTTTCAAATATAGCCTAGGTATAAAATAGGGCTGAAGTGGTTATGTATGTTTTATAATATAATAATTTATATCTGCAAAGTAATTAGTAAAGTTTTCAAATAATTGTAGTGGAGTAAAAGTACAATATTTTCCTCATAGATGTAGTGGAGTAAACGTGAAAGTATTGAAAATTGGAAATACTCCAGTAAAGTAAAAGTACCTCAAAAGTTTACTTAAGTACAGTTCTTGAGTAAATGTACTACTACTTAGTTACTTTACACCACTGGTCTACTATATGGGTCTAATAGAGCAGAGCTTGTGAGGTTGACATGGCCATAGAGCTGTGCTCCAGCTCTTCAGGTCTTCAGGAAGAAGAAGCAGCAACTGAACTCAGAGACAGAGGCTGCATGGAGGAACACAGCGCACAGATTGAACGCTTTTTCTTTTGCATTCTCCAGCGTGCGCGCGCGCGCACACACACACACACACACACACACACACACACACACACACACACACACACACACACACACACACACACACACACACAAAAGGACCATTATGACTTCTGTTGTTGCATAGTTACCGCATAGCGCTGTCAAGCTGTTTCCATCCAAGCTTCAAATGGGGATTCGATCAATACTAAACCAACGGTAAGAATTGTACCTCTATAGGAGCAGTGTTGACGTCATGCTCCTTATATTATCACACTGTTATAGGACCCCCCACCCCCCCCCCCCCCAGAATGGAAAGAAAGAAAGACAAGTCTCTGGCATATTGGAATTGTACAAAAACGTATAATAACAAACAATAATTCAGTTCAATGAGTTTAAGAAGCACATTTCTGCTCATTTCCCCCCAGGCCTGTACAAAGGCCCCATAGCTGCTCTAGGGGAGAGGCTGACGCGTGTGTGTGTGTGTGTGTGTGTGTGTGTGTGTGTGTGTGTGTGTGTGTGTGTGTGTGTGTGTGTGTGTGTGTGTGTGTGTGTGTGTGTGTGTGTGTGTGTGTGTGTGTGTGTGTGTGTGTGTGTGTGTGTGTGTGTGTGTGTGTGTGTGTGTGTGTGTGTGTGTGTGTGTGTGTGTGTGTGTGTGTGTGTGTGTGTGTGTGTGTAGAGCTCCTCCAGCTGCTGTGTTAATTGAGGTGCAGAGACGAACTCCAGCAGATGGAGGGAAGATGCTGCAAATTGATTCCTCGCATTCGTCTTCATTAAGGCCTGAGCTCTGGGGCTCAGAGAAAGAGGGGGTGGTGGGAGAAGTACTCTTTTTTTTTTTTACTTAATAAAAATACCAATACTGCATGCATGAAATATCGTAGCTGTGGGTCAGAAACCTACCTCCTATCTCCAAATTCTAACTTACTTGATCAAAATACAGTGTGACACTAAAAGCATCAAAAGTTGCACATCTACAAGCTCCGAGCTTATAGATCTGCTACTTTTGATATTTTAGATTTTTTGGACATTTTTTGAGACGATTTACTTATCAAGATAAAAGTACTGATATATTTTCGAAATAGCCCGTATAAGGTTTAAGTGGTTAAATTATATATTTTGTATTAATAATCTACAGTAAATCTGTAAAGTATACTAGCAACTAAAGTTTTCAAATGATCGTAGTGGAGTCAATAAAAGTACAATATTTGCCTCCGAGATGTTTTGGAATAGATGTATTAAAGCACTGGGGGAAATGGGCATACTCAAGTAAAGTCAAAGTACCTCAGAATTGTGCTCAAGTAGGCCTAGTGCTTCACATAGTTACTTTGAGAGAGAGAGAGAGAGAGAAGTGGGCTGAGAGAGAGAGGCAGTTGTTAGCCTCCTTAAACCCCTGAGGACTCTGCTCCCCTGATTAGGTGGATTCCAAGTTTCTGAGCTGACGTCTGTGTGTGTGTGTGTGTGTGTGTGTGTGTGTGTGTGTGTGTGTGTGTGTGTGTGTGTGTGTGTGTGTGTGTGTGTGTGTGTGTGTGTGTGTGTGTGTGTGTGTGTGTGTGTGTGTGTGTGTGTGTGTGTGTGTCTGACTGTGTGTGTGTGTGTGTGTGTCTGACTGTGTGTTTGCGTGGCTGCAGTCATGTGTGAATGTGGAAGTGTGTGTGTGTGGGGGGTGCTGGCTACTCCCCCCACCTGTTCGCTGTAAGGCTGCAACTATCGATTATTTTCGTAGTGATTATTGTATGTTGTTTATCATTTTTTATACTTACTTAGGAGGAATTGTACAATATCCTATATTGTTAAAATGGTTGTTTATATCTAACCTTCATATTTTGCCATCACGTAGTACTCATATGATGCATTGACATGATATTTAGTAGCCTGTAGAAGCCAAGATGTCTCCGCTATAGGCCTGATAGCTATTGTTTTGGTACAGCCTGTCTTGTTGTGGTTCAGCTTGACCATGTAGCAGCTAGAGTATGGTCTGATCCCTGAGCTCGTTGCAGAAGCCTACCTGTGTCTGTGACGGGGGTGGGGAATACACTAATGGGCGGTAGTGGCTCAGGAGGTAAAGCAGCCGCTTGGGAAACGGAAGGTTCCCAGTTCCATCCTGGGCTTCCCCTGAGTCTGTTGAAGTATCCTTGGGCAAGACACATGGTTTCCTCCACCGACGGTGTGTGAATGTGTGTGTGGGTGAATGTAATGCACATTGTAAAGCGCCTTGGATAAAGGAGTTATATGAATGTACCATTTCTTCCTTTGTGAGTCCGTCGGTGGGCTGAATAGCGTTTTCTATACAGTGTTGTGTGCGTTGATTTTCCTTATACTTCTCCCCCTGTGAGTATATTGTCATATATTAGACCCCAAGCTGCTCATATTTTATGAACATTACAAGCACATCTAAACCATATTAACTTCACTAAAGTTCACTTTTACCTACAAACAGGATGGGGCTGCAAAGGCCCATGATGTTGATCTTGACCCATTGTTTGAAGGCAGACACGTGGCTACTGGCCTGGAGCTCATAGGTGACGTCTTCCTTTCCAGCCGGCCTAGTAACCCGCAGTCTAGTACAGATACGACAAATGAAGATGGTTTGACCTGGCATGGTCTTCAGTGGTCTTTGCACATTGGGCAAGGTTTAGCTGTCCGTAGAGTAGTGGTTCTCAAGCTTTTTTCATGTCAAGGACCCCCAAATTGATACTTAGCCCGCGGACCCCCATTTGAAAAAATATGCCAGGGACCCCCATTAGAGAAGATTTTTACGGCTCTAGCAGTGATTTTCAACCATTTTAATTTCAAGGACCCCCAGTTTGACACGCATTAGGCTGCAGACCCCCATTTAATGGCATTTCTATCTCTGGGACCCCAATGTATATTGTAAAATCAATGTTAATTTAACTCTGAGAGTGTAATCTCTCTGAGTTACAGACCCATAAGGGTCCATTTGGTTCCTAACTATCAGCTGGGGACCCCCTGGGACTCCCTCAAGGACCCCTTTGAGAACCAATGCTGTAGAGGACTTGGTTGCGGGAGTCTGTGGCTTGGGCATGCGAATGACACATTTTGATATATGTACATATGAAAATAATCATGAAAAAATAATTCTCTGCCGGGTGGAAAACTCATTATGTCCAAAACTGTTCAAATTCAAAAACAGCAAAAGTAGCAGATCGACAAGCTCAAAACGAGTCACTTCGCGCCGCGCTTTGAGCTTGTAGGTCTGCTACTTTTGATGCTTCTGTGTGACACTGTAGTATCATGTATTATATACGCACACACCCTCAAATGCAAACAATTTACATAACTTCCCCACCACGTCAACATCACAGATCAACAAATCATCCGCTACGCCCATCCATACAGTGCACTGAGTGCCCCCCCCCCCCCCCCCCCGTCTCCCCTATATACAGATCACCACACCACTAATGCAGCATCTGCAATTACCAGACAAGAAGGAAGAATGACCCAAGAAAAATGTCAGTTCCCTAAATCACGCCCCCTCCCTTCCCCCAGTTCTTAACGGGCTCCATGTTTATGTAAACGTTAAGATCCTCACCGCGGCAGCACTAGCACTCTGTCTTCCTGCCAAGGGGTGGGACCCCGCGCATCCCTCAGCCACATGTCAACCACCCACCCACCCATCCCAACCCCACCCAGTGGGTGGACAAAGTACTCAACCCCTAGTACTTAACTCAAAGTATAGATACTCCCAGTGCTTAATTTGTAAATTAATAGGTGCCGGAGCTCATGAATCCGACTTAAAGTCAGGATATTTCCACATGTCCTCTCATCAAGTTGTAAACAGTGACAACTACTTTGACCTGAGGGGGAGGCCTTCGAGTAATTTGCGAGTAAGAGTCCTCTACAACTAAAATAGTGAGCGTAGGAGTCAGATCACCCGGCTCACGGGCGCAACTATTACCATTACTTTGTTACCATCCACTAAAGTCAGTGCGTCATACAACATTACATCTAATTATGACTTCACACCAAAAAAATTATATGTCCAACAGATTTCGATTTTCCAATTAAAATATACATTTATTCTTTCTTATGTTCTTTTGAAATATTATCTTTCATGTCAGGACATTGTAATGATCATTAGACTCGAAGCAATAGCCCACCTATCTCCCAGACTCCCTCCCCAGTCAGAGTTCGGAGTTTGAATTAATGTAGAATTATGTGCAGGATGTAATTTGCATACAGATATGAGGGGACTGATTTAATTGACTACATTTAAAACATATATATTTGAACTCCTCTCTCTGCCAGTGCTGTGCCAGTGATCACATGTTGGCACCCGTGTGCCTAAGGTTGCCTACCCGAGCACTACGCTCTTCTTCCTGGTTTCATGAATATGTATGCTGTATGAATTCTACAAACTACAAACTCTTCTATCGTTTGTTTGTTTGTTCAGGGTTTTTTTCTTTTTTTTCTCTCTTCTCTTGCCCACATAGGAAACGGGGGATTTGTCAACAGTGATAAGCGCTTTGGATCATGCTGAGCCATGGTAACATGAAAGGTTGTTTTTTTAATATATATATTTCTTTGGCCGGGGCTGGCTGGCTGGCTGTGTTGCCATGTCTGCTTACTATAAGCGACTTTGGGCTTGCAAATAATTGGTCTATTTGGAGCTTGTAAATATTGGTAGTTGTGGGTTGCGTTCTTTTGGGGCTTGTTTCTAAAGTGTAGTTGCTTATGGGGCTTGTTTCCAAATGTTGTTTAAACCAGTGGTTTTCAAACATTTTCATGTCAATTAATACGTATTTGTCCCCCCTGTACCAGATTTGTGTCGTTAAAATGTAAAAAAAATGTATACATATATATCCACAATGTTTCACTTTTCCCCCCAGATTTTCTTTTGAAAAAAGCCAATCTACAAGCGATGCGACACATTGTGAGTTTTTAGAGCTGCTATTTTCAAATAGCTGATGTAATACAGCAGGTTCAAAGTGTGACCTAGTCGCTTCTTTTGAGCTTGTTTTCATAGACCTGGTTGCTTGTTTTTTCTCGCAAAAATGGGCAACACTGCTGTTTGGCTGCAGGTGGGTTTAGCTGACGGGGGGAGGTTGGCAGAGCAGAGTGCTGGGGTTGCCGTTTGATGTTTGATCCCTCATTCCTGCCACGTTACCTGGATTACAGTGATGGCTGCACTGTCAGCGTGCTTCTGTGTAGTCGTCTCTCTCGCTTCCTTTTTCTTCTCCTTTTTTTTTTTTTACTGCTGCTGATGGTTGGGCCTGACTGTGTCATCTCTCCTTTAAAGAGAGAGAGAGACACACACACACACACACACACACACACACACACACACACACACACACACACACACACACACACACACACACACACACACACACACACACACACACACACACACACACACACACACACAGTGAACCACACACACACACACACACACACACACACACACACACACACACACACACACACACACACACACACACACACACACACACACACACACACACACACACACACACACACACACACACCATTTTGCAACTTCCTGCGCATTCCACTGCATCATGTCACAGGTCGATCTCTTCTCCTTCATCCTCCCAATTCATCGTTTGTGTCTTCCCTGAGCTCTGCTTCCCTCCGTCGGGCGATGACATTAAGAGGCTTACCGCGTGTCTCTTTACAGGCTTACAGTGTGTCGGACTCCTGAGTTTTACTGTCACTCTGCTTTTAATATTCAGGTGCTTTGTGAGTCACACACACACACACACACACACACACACACACACACACACACACACACACACACACACACACACACACACACACACACACACACACACACACACACACACACACACACACACACACACAGCCTGCGAGAAGCAGCAACTGGGGTCCCTTCCAACCTGCTCAAGTCATCCTGCAACTTTTCACAAACTTTCACTTTGATGTTGGCAATGCTGCTGAGTTCTCCCTCTTTGGTTCTGCGAAAGGCCTTTTTTCGTGTAGTTTGATATATCGTGGCGCATGGTTATTGCTTTATGAATAAACAAACCCGCACTATTCTGACGCTGATCTTAAAACATCTGAAGGTTTATTCTACATGCCAATTTTAATATAGGATATAGGAAAAATATTTAATTATCATTAGTGGAGGTACATCTGTGGCCCATTGGCAGTGTACTGATTGGTCCAGCGGTTTGCGAGATCATCTCCGGACACACACACACACACACACACACACACACACACACACACACACACACACACACACACACACACACACACACACACACACACACACACACACACACACACACACACACAGACTTATAAACGGCTCCTGCAGAGCCTCGACGTAAAAAGCAATATAGGTTCTGCTTTCCATCGAGAAAGGTTTTTACGGATCTCCAAAATCCTGTGGCAGTGTTCTTTTTTCTGCACTTCAGACAGCTTGCAGACGAAGACAGCGCTGGCTGGGCAGAACGTTTCAACACTGCTGTCTCGATGACTCTCCTCGGAGCAGATTTGAAGTTTGACTTTGAGCTGCTGATTTGAATTTACTCTATTATTTTTTGCGGCAGCGAACCTCTCAGTACAAAAGCCCACATTGTGTCACCGACTCCCAGCAGGCTTTTTATTTGACACTTGAAGGAGAACAATGTATTTCATGTCAGCGATAATCCGCAGGCTTATACCTGTACACACACAAATGTCACTTTGGCTGCTCAAATCTGATTAATGTAAACGGAAATAAACGAGGACATAGACAGGGATTTCTTTGTTTAGTGTGGGTGTGTGTTATTCTGTTATTAACCCATTAAGACCTGGAAAGCCTATATGTTGTTACACCTTTCAATCCGGGAAAGCATTTGTGCAATTTTTGTTGTTATATATATATATATATATATATATATATATATATATATATATATATATATATATATATATATATATATATATATATATATATATATATATATATATTGCCACTGTGCGGCAGAAACCTTGTATCTCCAAGTCTCAAATGTGTATGTTTTTTTTCCAATTAAGACCTGAGGCCGATTCTACACATGGCTTCTAAATCAATAGTTCTCACAGAAGATTTTTCAAAAATGTTCAAAAATAGCATATCTGCTATTTTTGAATGGCCAATGCAAAAATCTAAAATGACATGGATGCTCTCCCGGTTTAACATTGACTCGTAATGCCTAATTTATGCTCCGTCACACGACGGCATCGCGGATGCGCCGCGTTGTTGGTTTTTAGGTCGGCGTTTGGCGCATGATGCCTTTGGCTGAAAAAAAAACTCCTCTGTGTGTGTGTGTGTGTGTGTGTGTGTGTTGTGTGTGTTCCTCCATGCAGCCTCTGTCTCTGTCTTCAGTTGTTGCTTCCTCTTCCTGAAAATCTGGAGCAGAGCTCTCTGGCCATGTCAATCTCACAAGCTCTGCTCTATTAGACCCATTTAGGCCTACAGTAGACCCGTCCATTAAAGGTCGTGAATCACTGGCTTCTGTCAAAACTGGCCTGAAAAAGCATCTGTCAGAAGTGGAGATATATACATAAAATCCCCCTGAAATGAGGGGTCCTACACTGCCGTCACTTTTTCCCCCTTTTCTGTTCCGTGGATACAGCCATTTGTATTTGCCGATGACATGTATTGTTGTGTAAATTATTTATGCTATGTTGATGAATTGAATACATAGGACCGTAATGGAAACAAGTCCCCAGGACCTTTTTTGTGTTATCTTTTTAGACTTGTCTGACTGTGTAACAATCGCCCTTTTGCTCTGAAGGGAAAATGATTAACTAAAAGGAAAATCAACAGGATCGGCAGGATTTTAACTTAAGTACTTTATTCAAGCCACAAAATAATAACTACCATTACAAAAATGGCGTATAAATAATATACCTCGGGCTTTAAGCCAACTTCTGTCCCTATCTCTTTCCCTATTAAACAAACAAACACACAAATCAACAACCCAAATGTTCCTCTCACGAACCCCTCACATCTCAGATTCACCCGTGAACAGTATATAAAGTGAAAACTTCAGTTATACAGTCAGAGCGCTGCACGGTCAGTCGCTCATTGGCTTTGTCAAACAATAACAAACAACTCCTCTTCATGATCCGAACGGCCTCTCGTGGGGCGCGGTCTCGAGAGTGTCTATTGTCTTTATATCCCAACGAACATGTAAACGGTCTTCCGCACAAACGGTCCAAATAATAACTAAAGTTCGGGCGGGGTACCCCTAATTTGTAATCCACAAAGAAAATGGACGCTTGGCTTTGCCTCACCGCTGGCCTCGGCTCCTCCCGACTCCAACACCGGCCGGCGGCACGTTCACAAACACCGTAGCGCTCGTTCCCCACGGCAACAACGGTAGGCTCCTTCCTCCGCGAGTCCGCTGGGTTCGAGTGTTCTTTGTTGTTGGCTGCAGTTCACTATTACTCTTAAACTTTGTTAGTCCAACTATAAACTGGCGCCGTGGAGGAGATCTCCTCTCTCTCTCCTGTTGCCTCTGCTACACAGGTCTGTATGATCTGTCCTCCGCGCGCACCACACCCTCTATTTGTCAAGTAGAGTGTGGCATCAATCACTCAATCATCCCCAGTGATCAGACCCATTACCCCTCACGTGAATAGGAAATGTTCATATATTTCACAGTGTCCAACATGTTAGATATCACACGTATATAATAACATGCATAGATAGATCAGATGTCACATATCAATCAGACATAATAACACCCATAGGCCAAGCAGATAATTATAATAAATATAATGTGCATTTTGTCACAACTGTACCACGTGCTGTTTACATTTCTGACAAATAAAGTATTCAATCAATCAATCAATCAAAGATTACAAGTACAGGTGGTAGCAGTAAACTGCAACGCCCACTTGGAGTTGCAGGAACATGAAGTTGAGTCAACACTGCCTTGTTGCAGTGCACCGTGACATTTGCAGAGTTTAAATCCCATAGCTCGAGGGGGCAGGCAGTGGTGTAAAGTAACTAAGTACATTTACTCAAGCACTGTACTTAAGTACAATTTTTGAGGCATTTTTACTTTACTGGAGTATTTAAAAATGTCAGTGCTTTTACTTCTTCTCCACTACATCTCAGAGGCAGATATTGTACTTTTACTCCACTACAATTATTTGAACACTTTAGTTACTTACTTTGCAGATATAAATTATGATATTTTAAAACATACATTAACTATTTTATTTTCAAACATTGTAGTACTTTTGGTACTTTAAAGGTAAGGTAAGTGATTTGCTTTGGTTAAAATAAGTGTTAAATAGCTCTATATTCTGATAGTACTCATTGCTATAGAGTGTTTGTTCAGTAACAGGAGTTACCTCTTTATTAAACAGAAAATGCATTTTCGTTTCAGTTTCAGTTTCATTTCCAATTTTATCCAACCAGGACAGAGAACTCAATTAAACAAGGGTCGATTAAACAAGTGAAATTGGAAGTGATGACACTAAGAAATGAGCAGACAAAATTGGAACTGGAACACTAAACAAATTAAGCTTAAAAATGGGTACTTTCTCCTGATTGGCTGAGATTTTGACACCTACTGGAAAATGTATTTTCTGTTTATTAAAGAGCTGGAGAGACGGGGAGACTCCTGTTACTGAACAAACACTCTATAGCAATGATTACTATCAGAATATAGTGTTTTACCCATTTAACAAAATACTTTTTGTTTTAACCAAAAAATATCACTTACCCTACTTTTAAGTATATTTTAAGTATATTTTGATGCCAATACTTTTGTACTTTTACAAAGTAACAATTTGAACACAGGCCCTTTACTTGTAACAGAGTATTTTTATATTGAAGTATTGCTACTTGTATTTAGATAAAATATCTGAGTACTTCTTCCACCACTGGGGGCGGGACTGTCGGCTGAACATGTTGCCCTGAATGATTCAGTCGGGGAACGACCCACCCCCATCGCTGTGATTGGCTGAGAAGCACTCAGCCACTGTTTCACCAGGAAACACGTCATGCTATGGCGGCGAAAAGCCATTTCACTTGGTCTTTAAGCACTGCGCCTGCTATAGTGCTGTAACATAAAATAGGCAGGAGGATAACTGATTAAAACCACCTTCTTTACCTCTGTTCATTTATGAGCTGATTAAGCTACCTTGCCTACAGCTGCCTGTGGCCATAATCTTTGGCAATGTATCTTCAGCATTAATGGATTGTGCTATCATCATTATTTTCATTACACCATCTATAGGCGCCTCCCTAAAGATATATGTGCGGGCAATAAAATGTATGCGTCGGCGGTAAATGTTTCATTATATTGTACTTTTTATTGCGTTTAAAATCATAACCGTTGACATAAAAACAGATTGCCGATGCTCCCTCCATCAAGACCCTCACGTCTTTCCATTTCCCCTTCATCTCCCGTCCCTGACATCTTCCCTCCCTCTCTCTCTTTTCATTCTCTCCCTCCCTCTCCCTCCTCGTCCTCCCCTCTGTTCCCACCAACTGTTCAGTATGTGCTCAAGCGCCGCCCCGGGCGTAAGAGACGTATAGTTCCTGCGTGTGCATTTTTAATTTTCTTCTGATCCGTGGGCCCGGGGATTTGGCAGCCCGACTTAAGTACAAAGGGGCCCCGGCGTCGCCGCCTTTGCGGCTGACCTAAGAACAGCTTTACATCCCCTGGGCGCCTCCGGGGCTTCTACATGTTACGCCTGCTTACACACCCACAAGGGCAGCCGGGTCACCTTACCTCATATAGCTTACTATGGAATTACCAACAGCCTTCTCTTCCCATTATGTCAAGCTTGCCTGTTCTTCAATAGCTTCTCTTGCCCAGTGGTGTAAAGTAACTTAGTACATTTACTCACGTATTGTACTTAAGTACACTTTTGAGAAACGTTTACTTTACTGGAGTATAGTCCCAACTTTCTGTACTTAGTTCTACTCCACTACTACTTAGGCGGGAAATTGCCGTTTTCAATACACGATAGTGCACTTGCTGATACAAGTGCGGAATTTGGCACAGATGACCTTCATATGACCCTAATTGATAATCAACCTCTGGCCACGCAGAATTCCTAAGATTTCAAGATGGCCACCACCAGTTTTCAAAATGGCTGCAACTGGGCCAACGTTTTGGACTATATCACTTTGCTGGGGCTGTAAATCTTTGATTTCCCCCTTATTTTAATATAAGAGAATATGTTCTGGAGGAATTTCTACCAAGTAAGATAAAAAAAAATAACATTAGGTTCCTATATGGCGGCATATTTTCCAATATGGCTGCCGATAAATTGCAGAAATGTACATCCACATGAGCTTGTAGCACATGTTTTTATTAATGGTAGTTTTATTAACTACCATACACAGAATCCATTTATAGCACATTTTAAAGTGATTTGGTAACTTTTTAATGACGTAGGGCAACAGATTTTTCAATATGTTCACCAATAAATACAAAAACTTTGAAGGGGGATCCATCTGAGGTCCTTTGACAACTTTTTCAAGCCAAGTCTTTGTGTCTGGGTAGAGCTTTCACCTTCAGATCACATGGTCATGGGTTCGATCAGTGTATGAGTAGGTACGGTGAGTGTGGCACTCCACCTCAGCAATACGAGGGGTCTAAGACTCCTGCGTTCTCAGCTGATACTGACAATACGTCTCTCAGACTTACTTAATATGAACAAGTGCAACTGCTATGACAACAACGTCAGTAACTGAGCTGCGAATCATGGTGTGTCAGATGCTATCCTCTGCAGCTCTGCCTCAGATACTGACATTGTTGACATAACAGTTTCACTTGTTCAAAGACTTAACTTGAATTATAGCTTTGGATTGCCTTTGGAAGGAGGGAAGGACCTCAGATAGATCCCCGTTCATGAAATTGCATCAGCTATTGAATCAAAGTCATCAGGTCTTTGCTTCTTTCATGCATTCAGCGGATGCCATACAGTTTCGTCCTTCCATGGAAAGGGAAAAAGGTCAGCATGGCAGACATGCAACTTCTCCGAATTAGGTTCAACACCTGTTGCAGTAAATGATATGCAAGTCATTGAGGAGTTCGTAGTACTCATGTACAATAGAAGTAGTTCCTACAAGGAACTGAATGCAAGTGAAGTACATTCCAAGCAGGACATATATGGGGCCAGTCACTCTTGGGCAGTCCTGTTTGCCAAATCATGCCAGGAGCTTACACGATGTGGATGTAGAAAGGCATGTTCTAACTTCTGGCCACTGCAAATGCTTAGAAATCTTAGGAATTCTGCGTGGCCAGAGGTTGATTCAACCCTATCAATTAGGGTCATATGAAGGTCATCTGTGCCAACTTTCGCGCTTGTATCACCAAGTGCACTATGGTATCAATTTCCCACGTTGGTAATGTATACCAGAGGAAAAAGAAAAACTTTTACTCCACTACAATTATTTGAAAACTTTAGTTACTACTGACGTTGTAGATTTCAATTATTATTACGACAATGGCTCAGGGGTAGAGTGCCCGGATGGAAGCTGTGAGGTTTCCAGTTTGATCCTGGGCTCCCCCAGAGTTAGTGTCGAAGTGTCCTTGAGCAAAAATTGCTCCCGATGAGCAGGTTGATGCCTTGCATGGTTTCCTCCGCCATCGGTGTGTGCATGTGTGTGTGAATGGGTGTGTGAATGGGTGAATGTAATGCACAACTCTGTAAAGCGCTTTGGATAAAAGCGCTATATAAATGCACCATTTACCATTACAAAACATACATTAACCACTTCAGCCCTATATACGTTTTGGTCATTTGAAAATAGCCGATCTACAAGCTCACAATGCGTTGCAATGCGACACAGAGCTTGTAGATCTGCTATTTTCAAAATATTTCATACATTTGAAAAATTATGAAATGGGACATTCTGCATAATGAGTACTTTGTACTTTTCGTACCTTAAGTACATTTTGATACCAATGCTTTTTTACTTTCACTCAAGTAAATTTTGAATTCTGGACTTTTACTTGTAAAAGAGTATTTCTACATTGCAGTATTGATACCTTTACTTAAGTAAAACATGCGAGTACTTTTTCCACCACTGCTCTTGCCCCCCTCCCCTCTCTCTCTCTCTCTCTCTCTCTCTCTCTCTCTCTCTCTCTCTCTCTCTCTCTCTCTCTCTCTCTCTCAGTGGCTTCATTAATTAAGGCCTCCCTTCCGTTTCCCGCAGGCCGTCTGTTTTGCTCTTTTGCTTTGCTTCTATCTCTATGGTACTCTATGACCCCCCCCACACACACACACACACACACACACACAGGTTGTGAGCTTATAGATCAGCTAATTTTCGGGTGAGTGAACGTGGCACCCTTGTGGGTACATTTGGTCCTCACAAGTATAGTAGCTAATGCACGCACGCACGCGTACACGCGGACACACACGCCACACCTCCTTCCCAACATACCTATTTTCTGCTTCTCCTCTCCTTCCCGCCTCTGAATGTGAAATGTGTTTGCATTGAAAGCCTCATCATTATCATCTCCCGTCTCGCCCAGGTGCCTTCCACACTCTGACGAGAGAGAGACGGAGAGTGATATGAATTGTTTATGATTATAGATTCCATTGCACTTTTATATGAAGAACAGCCGTGTGTGTGTGTGTGTGTGTGTGTGTGTGTGTGTGTGTGTGTGTGTGTGTGTGTGTGTGTGTGTGTGTGTGTGTGTGTGTGTGTGTGTGTGTGTGTGTGTGTGTGTGTGTGTGTGTGTGCGTGTGTTAGATGTCACGAGAGCGGAAGACAGGCGTGCTGATGAAAAAGAAAGAAAAGGATTGCGGCTACATGAGACGAGCTGCCAATCAATGGCTGTAATCAATACTAATACCAAGAGAAAGGCCTGGGCTTGTAGGCAGGAACACACATTTGCACTCGCACAAAGACGCACTGGGGCAGGCGCGCGCCCGGCCACACACACACACACACACACACACACACACACACACACACACACACACACACACACACACACACACACACACACACACACACACACACACACACACACACACACACACACACACACACACACACAGCACATACACACAGACAGCCAAACAGACGCAAGCACATTTTACAGATGCATGTACACACACGTATACCTGCAGCGTTTCACCAGTGGTGGAAAGTAACTAAGTACATTTACTTAAGTACTGTACTTAAGTACAATTTTGAGGTATTTTACTTGAGTATTTCCAATTTCCAATATTTAACTTCTACTCCACTACATATCGGAGGCAAATATTGTACTTTTACTCCACTACTATTATTTGAAAACTTTAGTTACTAGATACTTTGCAGATATAAATTATTACATTATAAAACATACATTTACCACTTTTGCCCTATTTTATACCTAGGCTATTTGAAAATAGCCGATCTACAAGCTCACAACGCATCGCATTGCGACGCGTTGTGAGCTTGTAGATCGGCTAATTTCAAATATTTAGTACTTTTACTTTTGGTACTTTAAGTACATTTTGATGCCAATACCTTTGTACTTTTACTCAAGTAAATTTTGAATTCTGGACTTTTACTTGTAACAGAGTATTTTTATAGTGAAGTATTGGTACTTTTACTTAAGTAAAGAATTTGAGTACTTTTTCCACCACTGCGTTTCACCCAACAGATTTGGTGTGAAGAACATTGGTTCTCAACCTTTTCAGGCAGCGGGCCCTACTCTGACAAGCACTTGTAGGAGTTGAGGCATTACATTTTGTAGCAAAAATATGCAATGAATATTTCATTTCAGTACTGTTAGAAAAGGTCTTAAAAGTCTTTAGATTGTCACTTCAGAAATGTGCAGATACCCAATACGATTATACTGTATGTTGGTTTGTTTACTGCTGAGTGAGAAAACAATGTTGCACATTAAAGGTAGGGTAATTGATTTACTTTGTTTAAACTGTGTGAAATAGCTCTATATTCTGATAGTACTCATTGCTATTAGAATATCTGTTCAGTAAATGGAGTCTCCGTTTCTCTCCAGCTCTTTATTCAACAGAAAATGCATTTTCAGTACTCTCTCCTGATTGGTTTAAATGTTGTCACCTACCTGAAAATGAACATATATTCTGTTTACTAAAGAGCTGGAGAGACCCCTGTGACCGAACAAACACTCTATAGCAATGAGTACTATCAGAATATGGTACTTTAACCTTTTAACAAAAAAAAATGTAACCAAAAAATATCACTTACGCTACCTTCAAGCATCATTTCCATTCGTAGACCCCATCATTTGGGGGTCCCGACCCACAGATTGAGAATCACTGGTGTAGAGGGGGGAAAAAGGAGGGGACTTAGTATAGACCTCTGGGGGACTCCAGTCAACAAAGTATACATAGTTTAAGTATTTATGAAAGCTGTGGACATTAATGAGAAAGGAGAGACGAGAAAAAACAAAACAATGAAACTTTCCTTAAGAAACAACACGCACGCACGCACGCACGCACGCACGCACGCACGCACGCACGCACGCACGCACGCACGCACGCACGCACGCACGCACGCACACACACACACACACACACACACACACACACACACACACACACACACACACACACACACACACACCCTGAACAACACAGCCTGTGTTATAGAACCAGCAGACAGATGTTCCATTTATTTTAGCAACCATGAGGAAACCAGGGTCAATAGTATAGGGAGAATAAGCTTAAAAGATATAACACACACACACACACACACACGCACACGCACACGCACACGCACACACACACACACACAGGGCTGGAAATTGTGACTGTTTTGGTCGAACAATATGCTCCCGAAATGTAATCTGTGTGACCTTGAAATATAATTGTGAGCGTTTGTGCGAGTGCAAGTAATTGTTCTTCTGCGACCTTTTCTTTTTTTCTTCCTCAGTGGAACGTGTCTTTCTCTGCATGTGCGCTCTGGTTAGTATAAACTCAGTATGAACTGTACGTGTGAGCTGACAGTAGGCACTTTATGTAGGAAGGTATAGGTGCTATATGTGCAACACAGTCTCACTCCCAACCCACCACACGCTTGATTAGGACCCCCTTTAACCCATTAAGGCCATTAAGGCCCATTAAATATTTTTAACTCAAATCTTTGCTTCAGATGGGGATCTGAAGCAAAGATTTGAGTTAAAAATATTTGCTTTAAAAAATATTCATATCAAAGGATTTGCACACATT
This sequence comes from Gymnoscopelus microlampas, assembly GCF_963454915.1. NCBI lineage: Eukaryota > Metazoa > Chordata > Actinopteri > Myctophiformes > Myctophidae > Gymnoscopelus > Gymnoscopelus microlampas. The sequence goes on along the minus strand of NC_139960.1, from coordinate 35,622,750 downwards.
TTCATGTTTTTTTTTTAAAATAGACAAAGTATAAAGTAATGGGTTAAGTGCTTACACAGATGCGGTTTTAATGGGTTAATCACTGGTCAACACAACGGGAACGATAATAGCAGAATGACACGTTTAAATGTAAAATATAAGCTGCATTCTGTTAATCGAGTTCCTACTGTGAGAGACACCTGTTAGGAGGAGGAGGAGTTCACCCAAAAATCTAAAAGATCTAAAATGTATCAATTACACACCCCATGAAGCCTTGAATTAATGGAGATTTATTCGTTTTTTGTCGCATCCCTGAGCCAATAATTTGAGACTTTAAGACTCCGCCGGTCATCAAAATATTGGCTTAAGAATGCGACAAAAACTAAAACATCTCCATGAATTCAAGGCTGCATGTGTAATCGATAGAAAATAATGTTTTTGGGGGATGAACTTCTCCTTTAAGATCTGTCTCCCATTCATATGTAAGTGTCTCAGCAAAACATCTTCACCTGTTGGTAGAATGTCATGTGGTAGCATATTTATCTCAGATACTCCTGTATGAAGCAGCTTCTTAAGGACGTGTCACCACCCAGAGTTGTGTCTAATGTGTGTGCCCTTGTTCTGTATAAAGGGGCTTGGTAAAATACAGTGGTGGAAAAAGTACTTAAAACGTCTATTTTCAAATAGCCTATGTGTAAAACAGGGCTAAAGTGGTTAATGTAGGTTTTATATGTAATATTTGATATCTACAAAGTAACTAGTAACAACAGTTTTCAAATAATTGTAGTGGAGTAAGTACAATATTTGCCTCTGAGATGTAGTGGATTAGAAGTAAAAGTATAGACAATTGGAAATACTGCAGTAAAGTACCTCAAAATTGTACTTAATAACTTGAGTAAATGTACTTAGTTACTTTACACCACTGTTATGCACTCTGGAGATTTGCTATCATGCTTGCGTGTTGCTATATCTGGGAGCACTCCTAAAACTCAAGGGGCTTATGTGAAGTGGTGACCTACCACTCATTTTTAAGGCTACTTTTGCCGTTTTATGTTGCTTGTAAACCGTAATGCTATATTGTCATATTTTTTTTTAGATCAATAAAATGAATATCTATTACATGCTGTATATTGTTGATGGTCCTTACATTTTGGTTGGGGCTCCTACATTTTGGAAGTTGGGAGCACCGGTGCTACAGTAGCAAGTAAAATGTTTATTTTCAGCCCTGATATAATGCACTACACACACAGTACAGCCACAACAAGCACATAGTCAGTGGTGGAAAAAGTACTCACATGATTTACTTAAGTAAAAGTATCAATACTGCAATATAGAAATACTCATTGTGCAGAATGTCCCGTTTTATGTTTTCAAATGTAAACAAACTTTTGAAAATAGCAGATCACACTCAGATCACACAATGCGTCGTAATGCGACACATTGTGAGCTTGTAGATCGGCTAATTTCAAATGGCCGAAATGTATAGGACTAATGCATGTTTTGTAATAATAATCAAAATCTACAAAGTAACAAGTAACTACAGTATTCAAATAAATGTAGTTGAGTAAAAGTAAAAGTATTGGAAATTGTAAATACTCAAGTAAAGTACAAATACCTCAAAATTGTACTTAAGTAAATGCACTTAGTTACTTTCCACCATTGCACATAGTACAGGCATAAGTTATAGAAGGATTGCCTTCTAGTTACATTATTTCAGGAAGCAGCAGCCCTTTTTCCGTTTTGTCCAAAAACATTTCTTTTTTATTGATTATTGTTATTTATTTTAATAAATAGTGAAAATAGCTCTGCAAGCAAATGTAGATCGTCTGTTTTCACTACTTTTTTGCGACACTCTTGTATGACGAACAAGGGACGTTAGTTTACGGAGAAAGAAAACACGAAAGGTTGAAATATGGAGATATGAGGTTTCTGCCAGATAGCAACAATATACTTCGTCATATGACATTTAGCAAGCGCCGTGGTGCCTTCTTGTGCATCACGTGTAGACTGAAATGTTAACTATTTAAAAAAAAACATATATAAGTAAAACATTTGGCCAACCATTTTTCACCAACCAGTTTATGAATAACAAGGAAAAACTAAGTAATGCCAGAACATTCCACTGAAACAGTCTGGAGTGATGCAAGGTGCTGTAACTCCAACTGACAGAAATATGTCCTGATGGAATAAGAAAAAAAGAGATGACAGGACATAAACTTAACAAACCAAAAGGACACCGCTTCCAGTGCCAGACCATTGCAGGGAGCCGATCAATATGTAAATTGTTCTTCAATGCTATTAAATACGGTGGAATGTGTAATCAACCCACTTATCGTATCCCTGCTATTTGTGTGTTCCTCCCTTAAATACATATGTATGAAGGAGACAGGTGCATTTTTTTGATGATACACAAGGCGGGCGTAAAATGACAAGTAAACTGCGTTGCCAGGCCAGTGTGATAAATTAACACATTTCTATGCGCAGAATACATCCGATATGAGACACAAATTAAGTTCTGGCACACAGTTCTCTTCTCTTCGCTTCGCTTCTCTTCTCTTCTCTTCTCTTCTCTTCTCTTCTCTTCTCTTCTCTTCTCTTCTCTTCTCTTCTCTTCTCTTCTCTTCTCTTTTCTTCTCTCCTTGCCCCATCCTCTCGCAGCCATTTCTAAAAATGTTTTATGTTAAATAAATATACAAAATAATAAATGCATTTCTCCATAATAGGGATACTAGGGTTAAACTGACATAGTTCAACGTTTTCAATGAAGCAAAAGTTATTTTTCAAATAATCTTTCACTACATTTTTTTCCCAATAACGATACTACCATCCCATCTATTTTCTATTATTTGGACACTTTATAAACATTATTCTGAGAAAGACCGATGATGCGTGAGTGAACACAACACACCCAAAAATTAATGAGCACAAGCTACGCTGAGCGGCAGAACTCTCCAGCAATTGGATAGTGGGAGAAACCCTGGTACTATAATATGCACATGAGGAAGCTCTTCCAGATGTAGAAACACACTCCGTTCCGACTCTGTAAATCCTCTGCTCCACTCGAACATACGGCGTAACTTTCGAAACACCCCCGCACCGAGGTGCACTTCTTTGCAGCAAATCGATGACCTTATTAAAAAAAAAGATTTTAGGATTGAGCTGCTCTTTTATTGCTCCCAGGCCTGCCGTAAAATGTTTACTGTTCACTGCGTTCGCTAAGCCCCAAAAAACTCAGCGTATTGCAGCTGTCAGGACGAGGGGAGGGGAGGGGAAAGGTAGAAGGGAGGAAGGTTATGGAGGGCAGGGAGATGAGAGAGAGGGAGAGAGAGAGAGAGGGGGGAGTGAGAAATAGAGCGAGAGGATTTAGGAAGGGAAGCTAGCGGGGGCGTTCCCCTGAGAGGGAGGTATGTATGGAGGAGAGAGAAGTTTTAAGAAGAGAAGAGACAGTGGTTAAAAGTAACTTATGCACTCAAGTACTGCTTTTAAGCACGGTTTTGAGGGATATTTTTAGGTACTTCACTTGCCATTTTTCAAAACTTGGACAATATTGATGCATTTTATATAATATAATTTTTTTTAACCTATACTTTTGTGCTTTTTCTGTCGTGAACATTTGAACACAGGCCTTTTACTTGTAACCGAGTACTTCTACATTGCGCTATCGCCAAATGAGTACCTCTCCTGCCAACTGAGAAAAGAGCAGCTGAACTTGGGAGGAAAATAATGTTGGGAGTTATATAGGCTGCGCACGAACAGAGACGTGCACAGAGAGCCGAGTGAAAGAGATATTAATTAGCTGCTACATTAAGCCAAAGGATAAATGGCACTGGCATCTGTTTATGCTTATCTACCTCCCTCATCACCCATCCTTATCTCGCACTTCCCTTCTCTGTTTTCTTATCACTCACCCTCATTTAGATTTCTTAGATTCGAAGCCGTTAACAAGGCCCCCAAACACAACGCGTCCCGCAAGGAATCTCCAGCGTGCTCAAAGGAGCTGTGTTCTTCCCCCAGATTGGATGTTCTTTTATGGAGCCCGTGAACCGAAGGGGGAGAATAATAATGAAAGAGAGATTGGAAAAAGAAAGTTTTTTTTTTCTCTCGCAGACGAACGCTGATAAAAGGAAGGGGTAGATGTGGAGTGTGAGTGAGAGACGGTTGAAAGGAATGGGGGAAAATGAGAGGCAACAACGAGGGCGGGAGAGATCAGTCACTTTTATTGTGTTTGATTTATTTATCTGGTTTGATTGAAAAATAAGCAGTATCTCTCTACTTTCAATAGATGTGGGTGTTATACTGATTTGCAGTTGTTGCTGAGAAAACACACTGTTCTGTCATTTAGTAGTGGTGTAAAGTAACAATGTACATTTACTCACGTACTGTACTTAAGTACAATTTTGAGGTATTTTTACTTTCTTCTGTATTTCCAATTTTCAATATACTTTTACTTCTAATCCACTACATCTCAGAGGCAAATATTGTACTTTTTACTCCACTACGTTACTAGTTACTTTGCAGATTTAGATTATTATCACAAAACATATATTAACCACATCAGCCCTATATATATTTCAGTCATTTGAAAATAGCCGATCTACAAGCTCACAATGCATCGCAATGCGACGCATTGTGAGCTTGTAGATCTGCTATTTTCAAAATATTATTATACATTTTAAACATTTGAAAACAATGAGCACGTTCTACTTTTGGTACTTTAAGTACATTTTGATACCAATACCTTTGTACTTTTACTCAAGTAAATTTTGAATTCCGGACTTTTACTTGTAACAGAGTATTTTTACATTGCAGTATTGATACTTTTACTTAAGTAAAAAAAAATGAGTACGTCTTCCACCACTGTGCTTGAGGATTGTTAGAAATATGACAGTGGTTCAGAGGTATAGAAAAATAAAGAGGTTGTGAACCCCTGATTTAGTGGGTGTACTGTTAGTGTTGCAGCCTCTGGGCCCGACGCAGGCTTTTCAATTGAAGGGAATTGAAGGAAATATCATCTGCTGGAGCCCCCCGATGACACAGACCGAAGGGCATGGTCTCCACCTCACCCCGGCATATGTGGAAACCACGCCCGACTGAGCATATCATCCAACCTGCCCCCCAGACCACCATCTCAGCGTATAACTGCATTGCTGCGCACGCACGCACGCGCGCGCGCGCACAAACACACACACACACACACACACACACACACACACACACACACACACACACACACACACACACACACACACACACACACACACACACACACACACACACATGCGTTCAGTGGTATAAAGTATTTAAGTACATTTACACATACTGTACTGAAGTACAATTTTGATGTATTTTTTACTTTACTGGAGTATTTCCACATCACATCAGTACATTTACTTCTACCCCACTAGGGGTAGAATCTAGTAACTAAAGAATCATCTTTAGTTACTAGTTACTTTGTAGATTTTGATTATTATTACAAAACATACATTAACCACTTCAGCCCTATACATTTTGGCCATTTGAAAATAACAAGCTCTACAAGCTCACAATTGTGAGCTTGTAGATGTATATACTGTACATTTGAAAACTTGGGAAATGGGATGTTCTGCACAGTGACTACTTTCCACTTTTGGTACTTTAAGTACATTTTGATACCAATACTTTTGTACTTTTACTCAAGTACATTTTGAATTCCGGACTCCGTTACTACTTGTAACAGAGTATTTTTACATTGCAGTATTGATACTTGTACTTAAGTAAAACATTTGAGTACTTTTTCCACCACTGCACACGTGTTTGTATGACTATACGTGTGAGGATATCTACATCTTAGGATGGCAGTTTGATATGTGGCATCTTTACATAATATAGGTAAATGCCTATTCGGATGGAAAGGAGGTGTCATTCACTGCTGCCGTTTTCCCTTGTTTCTGCATAATGTGTTTTGTATTTGTTGATGACATGTATTATTGTGTTAATTTCTTATGCTACAGTATGTTGATGAATTGATTACATAGGACCACAATAGAAACAAGTCCCCAGGACTTTTATGCTTTATCCTTTTTAGCCTTAATGCCTGACTGTACCACGACACAACGTGTCGCAGCGCGACACGTTGTGAGCTTGTAGATCAGCTATTTCCGGTACGCTCTCGACCACGATGCACTTGTGGGGACAGTTGGCCCTCATAAATGCAATTCGCATACACACACACACACACACACACACACACACACACACACACACACACACACACACACACACACACACACACACACACACACACACACACACACACACACACACACACAGCTGTTGTGTCTGGCTGACAGCCGTATAGACTAGAGACTCTCTCCTCTCCTCTCCTCTCCTCTCCTCTCCTCTCCTCTCCTCTCCTCTCCTCTCCCCTCCCCTCTCTGGCCTGCTACCTCTGTGTTTCTCCTCATCGTCCATTTTGTCCAGCTCTGGGATGCGACAAGTTCTTTTTTTAGTGGCCCGTGCCTCCTCAAAATGGGCTCCTTCACCGTGCATCTATTTTGGCTGTCAGATGCTCTGTACAGATGCTCTGTATATAGTTGTTTTGTCTGGTGTACCATGGCTTTTGCAGTGCTCTCCCCTCGGGTTCCATCTTAAACTTATACTGGCCCAGGCTGGGGAAATCACCATACTGAGGAGAGACACCAGCCAAATGCTTTTACTGGTCGGTCAACTTTACCGGCCAATTCTGAAGGTAACAACCAGTCTCTGGGTCACATGGACATGCAGTAAAGTCTGCAGTGTTCATTTAACTCTGAGAGTGTTGGAATTGGGCCCAAAGGTGGCCGTAATGTTCCACTATGGGTTTATACTTCAGAGTAAAATTAACACTGCATGTGGATTTTACTGTGCAATGATAAAATGGTTGGTTAATGTCAGTGGTGGAAAGTAACTAAGTACATGTACTCAAGTACTGTACTTAAGTGCAATTGTGAGGCATTTTTACTTTATTGGTGTATTTTTCCGATTTTCAACACTTTGTCTTCTACTCCACTACATCTCAGAGGAAAATATTGTACTTTTACTCCATTTGACTTTTACAATTATTTGAAAACTTTAGTTGCTAGTTATTTTGTAGATTTTCATTATTATTACAAACGTTTTAATAATAATGAAAAGTTGGAGTAAAAGTGCAATATTTGTACAATATTTGTCTCTGAGATGCAGTAGTGGAGTAGCAGTAAAAGTATAGCAAATCGGAAATATTACAGTAAAGTAAAAGTACCTGAAAAGTACAGAAAGCTGCGGCTCGTCTGGTGTTCAACCGCCCCAAGTTCTCCCACACAACTATCCTTCTCCGTTCTCTACACTGGCTCCCCGTAGTGGCTCGCATTCAGTTTAAAACCCTGGTGCTAGCCTATAGGGCAGTGAAAGGAACAGCTCCTTCTTACCTCCGGGCTATGGTCGATGCTTACACCCCTGCCCGACCACTTCGGTCTGCCACCTCGGGGCGACTGATTGCCTCGTCACTCAAGGGTCCTTCTGGTCGATCGACACGGTCACAACTTTTTTTCTGTTCTGGCCCCACAGTGGTGGAATGAACTTCCCACTGAAGTCAGGACGGCAGAGTCACTGCCCATCTTTCGCCGCAGGCTGAAAACCCACCTCTTCAGGAAACACTACCCTTCCTCTTTGCCCGGCCTACTTGTTGTTAACTAGTTGTACAAACTCTTGTTTTATTGTTGTATTTTGGATTGGATCTTGTTTAGTCGATACACTTATCTGTTTTAGCTCGTGCTCATTTGATTTTGCTATTTTGTCTCATCTGTTTAAGAAAGTAGGTAGCTGATATATTGCACTTTTACCTTAGCGCTACGTATACTCTTGATTGCTTGTTTTTGCAGGAAATGCACATAAGACTTCTGGTGATTAGTAGTTTCGTTCCCTACCTATGTTGAATGCACTTATTGTAAGTCGCTTTGGATAAAAGCGTCTGCTAAATGACTGTAATGTACAGTACTTGAGTAAATGTACTTAGTTACTTAACACCACTGCCCAAAATATATATATGATGTTATCCATAATACAATATTGGCACTTTGGCTACCAGTGTGTGTCTTGAAGACTAATCATGAGGACCCCCGAATAGCCATAGCCTGTGGTTGTGTGTGTGTCGAGATTTCACACATTTATTGTAGGATACAGTATGTTGTAGGTAGGTATAGATAGATATATCTCCCCTTTCCAAATGGCCTCCGTGGAGCTCCCTGACATACCGTATATACCCTCATGGGGTTCTTAAACCCTGCATGCTCGCTACCCTATAAAACCGTTTATCCAGCCTCTTTCCTAGACATCTCCTCTGTTTATCTCCACGCGTGTGCTCGCTCCATCTGCTGTGCAGGCTGAACGTGGACCTGGAAGCCCCGAACAGACTTGTGCAAACAAAAGCACATGTTCTCCTGAGCCTGCTAGGTGTCATGTGGACCTCTCAGCTCCTCTCATGTACTTAACACACACACACACACACACACACACACACACACACTCGTCTTTTTCTCTTTTTTTTTAACCCTGGCTCTAAAGTCGAAAAACAGCCGCTCTACAAGCTCACAAAGTGTTGCGTTGTGAGCTTGTAGATCCACTATTTCCGGTTGCTTCCGGTTAAAAGTGTCTAATCCTAACCCCTACCCCAACCCAATTATTTTGTTCAATTTCTAAGCCTATAACTCAAAAGAGTGTTTGTTTTATCCAGTAAATCTTTTATCTTATGAGGAGCAGCAGGACAATTGTCCTCAAAATAATGTCTAAATTCTATACTTGTGTGTGGACGTTTGGCTCTCACAAATACAGCAACGCACACACGCACACGCACACGCACACGCACACGCACACGCACACACCCTCAACCATCAGGGACAGCGCTGGCCTTTGATGGTGCGCAGATAGAGCCCGTCTCTGCCCAGCTGCTCCATTAAAGCCTTCCGCCTCGCGTTGCTATACTCGCCACTGTCAATTCTGAGACACTTTCTTGTTCCTCTCTCATGCTCAGAAGTTCACCTTTAATTACCTTTCCTTCTCCTCCCTCTCTCACTTTATCTCGTATCTTTCTGAAGGACAAAAAACAAAATTGAAGGTCTCCCTATCCCCCGTCCTGTCCATTTCCCCGGCGGAAGATCAAACAGAATGGCATTTGGGTGAAATACCACGGTGTCTTTCAGTGTCAGAGGCCTCTCAGCTACTGAGGACCTCATCAAAACTGTGGCTCCCTGTTTTATTAACAGCAGGCAATACTGTGCCCACAAAGGTTTGCTTCTAATTAGTGCTGTGTGCTGTGTGTGTGTGTGTGTGTGTGTGTGTGTGTGTGTGTGTGTGTGTGTGTGTGTGTGTGTGTGTGTGTGTGTGTGTGTGTGTGTGTGTGTGTGTGTGTGTGTGTGTGTGTGTGTGTGTGTGTGAGAGAGAGAGAATGCATGCATAAAATAAAACTGCCCCTTACAGCCTTGACCTTCCCTATATGCTGGGCGAACATTGGCCGTAATTGCAGCACCAATTTGTATACAATCAGGAGAGATTTTGGAAGTGATGACACAAAGAAATGAAAAGAAAAAAAAGAATGGACTTGAAATAATCTAAAATTGAAGCTGAGGAATAGGTGCTCTCTCCTGATTGGCCGAAATTGGCAACCCACCTGAAAATGTATGTTCTGTTTACTAAAGAGCTGGAGAGACGGGGAGACCCCTGGTACTGAGTTGAGTCCCGTTCCCCACGATGTTTGCTGCGTGTCTCTCCCTCTCTCTGTCTCTCTCACTTCCATCTCCACTATACCTATAAACCAAAGGCAGAAAAGCCCTAAAACATATGTATTACAAAAAAAAACTATGGCAATGATTAAATATAGAGCTTTTAACCTTTTTCTAAAAAAAAAACATTTATAAAAACGGTAATTTTTTACACCTAATATTTTTGGACCCACACATTGATTACTTAGAAAAGCGCAATATCAATTCGAGGTATTATTGTTATTAAGTTTCAGGTTATGGAAGGTTGTTACCCTTCAAAATAAACATAAATATCTCAGTGGAAGAGCAGGGAGACCATGTACCTCCAAGCACTGCACATGTACTAGTTCTATACAGTATTGCATAACTCTGCCAAACTCATTTGTTTTATTCATGGGTGTACAGTACGTCCCAGATTGCAGCTTTAAATTAACACTGAGCATCGGTGGAAGAAGTACTCTTTTTTTTTTTTTAGACCTGAGGCCGATTAAAAAGATGTTTTCTAAATCCTAACGCTTTGAAAAATATATATAAATTCAAATATTTGCACAAATTTTCACGATTTTACAAAAATAGCAGATCTACAAGCTCGTAGCGCGGCGCACTGTGCCGCGCTATGAGCTTGTATATCTGCTATTTTTGAATAGCCTAAAGATATCTAAAAGTGACACAGATGCGTTCCATGTACATGTATCAATGGGTTAAGTAAAAGTATCAATGCCACAAGGTAGAAATAACTCTGTTACAAGTAAAGTCTGGTATTAAAAATTTTACTTGTGTGAAAGTATTAAAGTATTGGCATCAAAATGTATTCAAAGTACCAAAAGTAAAAGTGCTCATTATGCAGAAGGTCCCATTTCACGAGTTATCAAAATGTATAAAAATCTTTCGAAAATTGCCGAGCTTGTGGATCCTTTCAAATAGCCTAAGTATATCGGGCTTAAGTTGCTAATGTATGTTTTTGTATAATAATCAAAACACTACAACGTAACCCTAGGTTACAACTGTAACCCAGGTTTTATTAGTAATGTAAGAATGGGACTTACTATGGGATATCATCGCCCTCTAGCGATGCCACAGAGCAAACACACCGATCTCCCGAGCAACAATCCTCACAGACGATTGGTAAAGGGTTAGTGTGACGTAAAAAAACGGCGACCGGTTGTAGTATAAATACTCTTACGTCATCAGCGCTCGACCTCTGAACCTTTTACTCTGCATGCTAGCTTGCACTCAGAGGGGGTTCTAACGTAAGTCCCATTCTTACATTACTAATAAAACCTGGGTTACAGTTGTAACCTAGGGTTATTATAGCGTAAGTTCCAGAATGGGACTTACTATGGGACACATACACGTCCCCCGGGGGAGTCCATAGTTCCACCAACCCCACCCAACGCCACCCAAGGCCACAGGTCAAGTCCCCGACCTAACCTTGGCCACTAGGCAGCCCATGATCCCACAGGATCATGGATCAGGAGGATTTTAAGGCAAGACCTTGACAGACTTGAAGTCCTGTCCCTAGCCACCAGCCCAGACAACTCCAGTCTGACCAAATGTGGCAGGGAAACCAAGGCCTCCTCCTCCCAGGACCGTGTGTCTATCAGGTCCCAAGAGGGCAAGGAAGGCTTAGCCAGAACCATACAGAGAGACCAAGCCCCAGGCCCGTCTCGTCACCTGTATGTCTGACCCAGCCACTGCGTAAAGGTGTTGACAAAACGCATGCCCTAGGGCCCTGCGTTTCCAACCTACCTTGGCGCAGCCACTACACCCAGGACTGTGTGCACCATCTCAGATGCCGCCACGTCCAAACTGTAGAAAGACACGAATGTCAACGGTGACGACCAGTTGGCAGCCGAGCATATGTCCTGCAGCGGCACCCCTTTGTAAAGGGCCCATGATGCAGACACACTCCGAGTAGAGTGCGCTCTCAGTCCCACTGGGACCGCAGTGCCACTACTCACATACGCCAACCGAATCGCCTCCACAATCCATCTGGACAGAGTCGGTTTAGCCACCGCCGCCCTACGACCTCGTCCGTAGGAGACGAAAAGCTGAGGCGACACACGACCAGCTGCCGTCATCTGACAGTAGAGCCTCAACGCTCTCACCGGACAGAGACAATGCAACCGTTTGTCCTCTGCCGAGGCAAACGGTGGAGGGTTAAAAGCCCCCAGCTCCACCGGAGCTCTGGCGACCACACCGGTTTTGGACACATACGCCAAATTGGGTTTCAACAAAACCCTCTGGCCATCGCCCGAGAACCGCATGCAATCCTCACTCACAGAGAGTGCTTGCATGTCGCCCACAAGTTTCGCCGTGCAAAGGGCCAAAAGGAGCGTCGTTTTGAAACTAACAATGCGCAAGCACGCAGTTTCAAGAGGCTCAAATGGAGGCCTACACAGTGCCGTCAGCACCAGAGCTAGGTCCCATTTAGGAAACAAAGGTCTGTTAACCGGCCTAGCCCGCTTGGCACCGTTCATGAAACGGCGCACCAGCTGGTGCTTGCCTACCAATTCACCATGGTAGCCCAATAGCAGCCAAATACACCTTTATGGTGGAGAAAGCCAAACCCTGATCTAGTCTGTCCTGCAGATAAGTCAGAACGGCCACCACCGATGCCTCGGCAGCCTCCACCTGAGGAGACTGCTCCAGGCACCAAGTCTCGAACATAGCGCACCTGGTGTCATACTGACTTCTGGTGGACATCGCCCTAGCCCCCTGTATAGTGGCCACCACTGCAGGGGGAAGGCCTTGTGAGACCAGACTCACCCTTTCATGGGGTAAACCCACAGGTCGAGGTCCTTGGGGTTCTCGTGGAACACCTCGTTCCCTCCCTGCGTCAGGAGGTTCCTGAGCGGGGGAATTCGCCACGGCGCGTCGTAGAGCAGGGGAGCTAACTCCGACCTCCACGCGCCCCATGCTAGCGCCACTAGCAGAACCCTCGCTCCCTGAGTCCTGATCCGAACTAGAGTCGGGCGGATCAGTTCCAGGGGTGGAAACGCGTAAAGCAGTACGCTTGGCCAAGCGTGAGCTAGAGCGTCTATTCCCAGGGACTGGCCCTCCATCCTGAGCGAAAAGAAGCGCTGGCACTTCGTGTTCTCTCTAGATGCGAACAGATCGATCTGCGCCTGGCCGAACCGGGCCCAGATGAGATCCACTGCCCTCTGGCAGAGCGACCATTCCCTGCACCGTGGCCCCCCCCTGGACAGCAGGTCTGCCCCGCTGTTCAGGTGGCCCGGCACGTGAATGGCGCGCAATTGTGCCAAGCGTTGTACGCTCCATAGCGTCATTTCGCTGGCCAGTCTGTCCAACACAGGGGAACCCAATCCTCCTTGTTTGTTGACATAGCACATCGTTGTGGTGTTGTCCGTTCTGACCAGAACATGACACCCCCGATGCGGCTCTCGAAGTGTTTGAGAGCCAGGAAGACCCCTAGCAGCTCCAGGTAGTTGATGTGTGCTCTCCTCTGTCCCACACACCCCGGGCTGAGTAGCCTTCGTGAACAGCCCCCCAACCTGAGAGGCTGGCGTCCGTGGTAATCACCTTCCAGGACGCCACGGCGCCTATCTTGACACCCTCGGACAAGAAGGTCGCCTGCGTCCACTGTCGGAGTGACGACACACACTGTGCTGACACTACCACCTTTTGATAGCCCCTGGAATGCGGTATCCTGAGAGACTGCATCCACCTCTGAAAAGGTCTCATGTTCAGCCTGCTAAGCTGAATCAGGCTCACGGCCGAGGCCATGAGTCCGGCCGCTTGCATGCAAGTCCTGTACGTGACCTTGCGCCCCAGGCGCATGGATCTCACGCAAGCCAGGAAACTCACTATCCTGTCCTGAGACAGGCGCGCGACCATCCTGGTGGAATCCAAGTATATCCCCAGGAAGGTGGTTTGTTGGGACGGAACCAGAACGCTCTTTTGAACGTTGACTGTGAAGCCCAGGGACTGTAGGTGAGCGATGGCCACCCTGGTGTGGCGCGCCACCTCTTCCCTCGACTCCGCTGACAGTAGCCAGTCGTCTATATACGTCGCCAGACGCAGACCCTGCTGCCTCAGTGGGGCTATAGCCGCCTCTGTGCATTTCACGAACACCCTGGGGCTCAGTGACATGCCAAACGGTAGCACCGTGTACTCGTACACTCTGCCTTCGAAGCCGAAGCGCAGAAATTTGCGGTGCGGCGGGTAGATTGGGACGTGAAAGTAAGCATCCTTGACATCTATACTGCCCTGCCAAGCCAAAGTGCAGTAACTACGAAAAAGAAAATCACTGAAAAATGGGTTTAAAAGTGATTCAACTGGTCAGCCAAATGAGATATCAGCATATAAGTGATATTACACTAATTGTACATCTGTTCTTGAGGTAATTGTTTATCCCCCAAAATCACGAAGGCTATTTTGAACTTTGACATACAAAAATAAGTCAGTGTGTCCAATAACGTAGTTACTGCTCTTTGGCTTGGCAGGGCAGTATACTCGTCCACCAATCCCCCTGACGAACCTGCTCCAGCAGCGTTTTCGTCGTGAGCATACGAAATTTGAAAACCATCATGTACCTGTCCAGGAAATATTCCGAGTAGAAACCGAGCCGGTTCTGATCCGGAGATAGTTCTCTGATAGCACCCTTGCTCAAAAGAGCTGATACCTCGTCCCGCAGCGTGATGGCCACCTGGCCTGACGCCCGGGAGAACACTACCGTGGTGGACAGTGGAGGTGAGCTCTTGAATTGTAATCTGTATCCTTTTTGTACAGTGCGTAACACCCAAGGATGTGGATTGCAAGCTTTCCATCTGGAAAGACAGCGAGCGAGAGGATTCGTGGGGAAGGTGGGGGCTGCTGACGTCATCTGTCCTGTCGGACTCTGATCGTACGCTGGCGAGGGAAGCCCGTGGCGTTCTTGACGTAGGCGGGGATTCCCCTCGACCGTCGACATCCACCCTGTAGCATCGCATGCTAGCGTTAGCCGGGCTAATGTCGCCTTCGTCATCGAGCGAGCGCCTGTCTTCATGCGAGGCCTCGTCGCTCTGCGTGACGAGACACTGGAACCTTTCTGCGGTGTTTTGCCTACCCGGGTCGCTGCACCCTTCGGGGAGCGTTGATAGGGTTGCACCGGGGTTCGTTGCTGTAAGTTCCGTCTCTGCCTGGCCGCCATCTTGGGAAGGTCGAGAGGAACCGCCATTTTGTGAGACGTGTTACTTGAGCGAAACTTTCGTTCCCCCTGGGGAGTTTCGCCAGTGTAACACCGGGGTTTTCAGAGTCAACAACACCCGCCCTTCCTCCGCCGTCTTGAGAGGGGAGAGAGAGGTGACCATTTTGTGTCTCTTCCGTACTGCAGAGGCGTTTGGACGCCCTCTGCCGGACGGAAGAGGGAACTGCAAAGTTGCAGATGGAATTAGTGTTTTGACTACATTGAACCCCTGTTCTACACAAAACATTTGACACATTTGATTCATTAGCAAGGATCTCTTTACCTGCGGTTGATTCATCATAATACATTATGCACAGTTGTCGTTCCTGCAGTGTCTGGGATGTTTCCCCATATCTCTGAGGTACATAGCAGACACTGAGGACTCATGAATTGTATCGGAGGACAAGGGTTCCCACCGGGAATTCTGTCTCCTTGGCATTTCATGGCATGGGAAAAAATGAGCATTTGTGTTTTCAGCAATGGATTTATTCCACACACAGGCGGCACACACACACACATTTTTTCTTTTTCTTTTACAGGCAATGGTGACATATTCTTTAGAGGACACACATGGCTCTGAAACGTATCCATTGCCGAAAGCGTCTTTCTTAGTCTCTTTCTTAGTCACCAAAACGGGCGGCAAATGTCACTTCTGCTGCCTCCCTCTGTGACCAGGGCCGCTGTCCTTCCGCTGGGCCCCTTGCCGAAGGAGGGGGAGGAGGAGCACGCTCCTTGTCCTTCAGCCTGACGTCCGAAGCACCGAAGGAGCCCTGTGGACGCTCCCAGGAGCTGGCTCTGGTGCTGGACGCTCTGGTCGCTCCACGATTGCGTCCAGACTGGCGTGCACCACCCGCTGCCCCCTGCTGCCGAGGCCTCGCCGAGGAAGTGGAGGCTGCGGGGGCGGAGAGGAGTCCTGTGGCTGTCTCCTCCACCTGTTTTTCCGCGGCCTGAACCCTGGCGATGAGGTCCGCTGCGGAGTGCAACAGGTTCCTTGGCGTCAGAGGCAGGCTTCTGAGACCCGTCGTCGCGATAGTTCTGGGCTCCGACGACAGGTCCAGCCATTGGGCCCTCTCCAGGTCCGCTGTGAGGGCCATGGCCCGACCCGACCACATTATGGCGTTGCAGCTGCAGAGTATGGCCCACTGAACCAGCTGGGCGAGCTCTGCGGCGTCGTCGACGAATGTGGTGTGCAGGTCCGCCGCCGTGTCTGACTCCAGTAGAGACCTGGCTACCAGCTCCTTGAGCTTCTCCGCGGCCGACCCCTGGAGCATTGACCCCACGTTCAGTGCCTTTACAGCCGACGTGGAGGCCTTGTACAGCACGTCGTGTGCCCCGGAGAGGGCCTTCATCTTTGGATTGGTGAAGGTGGGGTGTCCGCACCTGCGGTCCTCGCCTACCCGACCCGGCCTGGCCCTCTCGATGGCGGTGGCTAGGTCTCGGTCCATGGGTGGGAGACCTGCCACCACCAGGTCGACCCCCATGGCGATGTCGGCGTTGAAGCCGAGCGCCACTGGCTCCCGACTAACCGCCCAGGAGTATTGTACCGCGTCTCTGACTCCGCCGGCCTCCGGGAGTAGCTTGGCGGGGGAGGGGCACCAATCCATGGAATCCTGGAATTGGGACTCCGATTGGCGACCTCGCAGGCTCCGTCGGCTGTGCAAGGCCGCACCTCGCCATAGCACGACGTAGCGCGACGAGGAAGGGCTCCCCGGAGACCTTGGCCTCCTGGTCAGGTTCTGGGGAGGTCGTCACCTCCTCTGGTCCTGGTACCGGAGGGTCTTGGCTGACCATCGTTACCTCCGGTCCTTGGCAGGAGGTCACGGCGTCGTCGTCCTCCTCCGCCTCCGGCACGAGAGGTTCGTCCTCCTCGCTGTCGTCGTTGTAGCATCCTGGGAGCTCCGTGTCTCCCCAGTTGGTTACTGGCGACGTGGGGGTGTGGAGGAAGTCATCGCTACCCTGGGAAGGTCCGATGGCCTCGTCGACGACGCTCCTGGGGGACTGGGGAGCCAGTCTGGCCTCCCCAGTCCGTTTGGGGATTGCTCCACTGGAACGTGGGGCCGAGTGGAGCGGAGGGCCCATAGCCCCCAGGCTAGTGCTAGCCGCCTGCGCTCTGGGTGCTTTGGCTGGCGGCGTCTCGGGGCTAGCACTGCCGTTAGCCGCTAGCGCTAGGTGTCCGGCCCTGTCGAGACGTTTCTCCAACTAGCTCGGAGACAAAATGCCACAGGGGCCACATCCATGTTCCGCCGCTGTGTTGCTGTGCGCGGACCAGGCATGGGTGAGCCCCAGGCAGGACAAACACAGGTCGTGCTCGTCCTCCGCTGCGATGAGGAGTCGACATCCTCTCCTGCTGCAAGGACGAGGAGACTCCATCTTGTTGTTTTTTTTTTCAACACGAGGTGGTCAAACAGAGGCTAAGCTAGCCTAGCCTAGCACTAGCTTAGCCGCTCGTGGCTTGAAAACAGAGATGATAGGAAAGTTGCAAAAGTTGAATAAGGTTGAAAAACTCGGGAGAGTTTATAACAGAAACTTATTTTACCACGAAAGCACCCGTGAAGGAACAACTCGTGCCCTTGCTTCAGGTTGTGTTGGAATTCGCTAAGTTTCTCCGATGTTTCGTTCAGCTCAGAGTTTAAGCAGTCACTGCAGAGTAGAAGAAGAGGTTGAGCGCTGATGACGTAAGAGTATTTATACTACAACCGGTCGCCGGGTTTTTACGTCACACTAACCCTTTACCAATCGTCTGTGAGGATTGTTGCTCGGGAGATCGGTGTGTTTGCTCTGTGGCATCGCTAGAGGGCGATGATATTCCATAGTAAGTCCCATTCTGGAACTTACGCTATAATAACTTAAGTTTTCAAATAAATGTAATTGGAGTGAAGTACAATATTTGCTTCTGAGTTCTAGTGGAGTAGAAGTAAATTACATTTAAAAATACTTAAGTACAGTAGGCTACTTGAGTATATCGTCTCTGTCCAGTGGAAACCTCATTATGTCCAAATATGTAACTCAAATTCAAAACATCAAAAGTAGCAGATCTACAAGCTCAACATTGTGGATCTTCTACTTTTGATGCTTTTGTGTGACACTGTACACAGAACGTCAGAATATGGAGATAGGAGGTTTTTGCCCGACAGTAACGAAATGTTCTTAAATTACTAGTTACTTTCCACCAGTGGTGTACAGTAACTAAGTACATTTACTTAAATACTGTACTTAAGTACAATTTTGAGGTATTTGTACTTTACTTGAGTATTTCCAATTTCCAATACTTTTACTTCTACTCCGTGTACATCTCGGATCCAAATATTGTACTTTTACTCCACTACAATTATTTGAATTATTATTTGAATTTGAGTTACTAGTTACTTTGTAGATTTTGATTATTATTACAAAACATACATTAACCCCTTCAGCCCTATTTAAACTTTGACTATTTGAAAATAGCCGAACCTTTCTACTTTTGGTACTTTATGTACATTTTGATACCAATACTTTTGTGCTTTTACTCAAGCACATTTTGAATTCCGGACTTTTAATTGTAACAGAGTATTTATACGTTGCAGTATACTTTTACTTGTTATGCGCTGTGTCAGTGGCGTGCACAGACATTTTGAGGGGCAGGGGCTCAAGTAAATTATATTTTTTTGTTTACTTGGTCTGCTCTTTTTTCCCTCTACACCTATACCTCTTTGCCAAAAATAGCCGATCTACAAGCCCACAACGCCTCGCAGCGCGAGGCGTTGTGGGCTTGTAGATCTGCTATTTTTGGCTAAAGTTCTCCTCAGAAAAGGGATGCTAGGTTTCGAGTGGTTATGGTAAAAAGAAAAATCATATCACATAAAGAATTGGCGGACCCCCTGTAGTAACTCTGAGGACCCCCTAGGGGTCCCGGACCCCCTGTTGAAGACCCCTGCTGTAAACTGGGAAAAAAAAACGTTGTTTTTCAAAAGGGCACTTCTGGTCAAGAGGGCAAAGGGCAGGTGCTCTAGCACCACCTAGAGTCTATCTGTGCACGTCCCTGGTAACAGAGTATTTCTACGTTGCAGTATACTTTTACTTGTTATGCGGTGTGTAATGATGCAGGGTTGGGAGAGCATTGCCTTATGATCAGATCCCTCTCGGCGTCAGTTTCATCTCTCCTCTGATGACTCCCCAGTCTAATGCCTGGGTGAGAGGCTCAGGCCACAGTGCAACTGTACCGCTCTGCACCCTAATGGCCATCATTTGTCCCTGCCATATTGGGGTGGCCATTGAATAACTTCATAGGGACGATGGGGGCGGAGGGGAAAAGCCATTTCTCGGTGTATTTAAAAATCTATCCTTTATACCTGCCGTAGAGTCGTAAATCAGGCCTAAAAGAAAGAAACGGTTATGAAACCAAACGCTTCCAAGGTAATGGACGTCAACCTCGTTAAGCAAATCCCAGTTATAGAGTGTGTGTGTGTGTGTGTGTGTGTGTGTGTGTGTGTGTGTGTGTGTGTGTGTGTGTGTGTGTGTGTGTGTGTGTGTGTGTGTGTGTGTGTGTGTGTGTGTGTGTGTGCGTGCGTGTGTGTGCGCGCGCGCATGCACTTTCAGGTAGCAACTGGGGGTAATTTTCCCTTTTCTATCAGTCTTATGTAATGGTGACAACACACCATGCAACCTCATTGATCTTGGCATGAGAGGTCAGACACACACACACACACACACACACACACACACACACACACACACACACACACACACACTCCCGCGCACGCACGCCACACACAGAGAAGAGCGTATAGCGTGGGTGTTCACACGGTGGTGTATAAAGTGCTGTGAGAAGGTGATAAATACCGGCAGATTAAGGTGGGCTTCCTTGGCTGGCCGAGAGAGGCCTCACATTTCATGTCAATGACATGCCAAGAGGGGGCTGTCTGGGATAAACGCTGTCAATCAATATTCCTGCCAGTCAGTCGCTGACGAGCACTCACCTGATCCCACCTCCCTGCTTGACCTTGACACCCCTCCCCCCCCGCCCACACACACACACCGACGCACACACACACGTTCTGGAGTGATGAAATGCACACAGATATGGGAGAGTATTCGCATGTATGCAGGGACAGCTGTGTTGTATGCACGCACAGTGCAAGCTAACGTAATGCATCAACGTGTGTGTGTGTGTGTGTGTGTGTGTGTGTGTGTGTGTGTGTGTGTGTGTGTGTGTGTGTGTGTATTTGTGTGTGTGAGCGTCTACAACACGCTTACTTACACACATGTGGATTGTATGTGTATGCAGCTGTGTTTAAAGTGATGCGACCATGGGCTTCATGGGTAATGAATTTATATCCGCCGTCAGCAGCACTGAAGGACAGCATCAATGGTTCCACTAACTCCAAATGGCACGCACGCACGCACGCACGCACGCACGCACGCACGCACGCACGCACGCACGCATGCACGCACACTGGTATTTCTATGTACCAGTGGTGTAAAGTAACTAAGTACATTTACATTACCGGAGTATTTCCAATTTTTTGTACTTTTACTCAAGTAATATTTTGAACACAGGCCTTTTACTTGTAACAGAGTATTTTGATATTGTGGTATTGCTACTTTTACTTAAGTAAATATCTGAGTACTTCTTCCACCACTGCTATATACCTGTGATGACATACACCTTTTTTTTAAATAAATGCCGTAAGCTTGAGTTATAGCCTACTTGCACGCGGGTATCGCACACCAAAGAAACGCTGATCTACAAACTCCCAGCGTGTCGTGCTACGATATATTGTGAGCTTTTAGATCTGATTTTTGGAGCTATCATGCAGGCATACAGTAACTCTAACCCAAACATGCATACATAGATATACAATCCACTTCATTCTGCATTAGATGTCCCCATAAACATCTTTTGTTCCATTCTCATGCTCATCGTCCATGTCGGGTGGAAACCTCACATGTTACTTTTCAAGATTCAAATTCAAAAGTAGCAGATCTACAAGCTCAAAGGATCTGCTTCTTTAGATGTGTTTTGTGTGACGCTGTAGTATGATCAAATAGGGTGTTAACCCATTAAGACCGGGAACGCATAGGCTACTGTGTCATTTTAGATTTTTCCTGCTTTGGGCTATTCAAAAATAGTAGATCTACACGCTACGAGCTTGCAGAACTGCTATTTTGGAAAAAATCTTGAAAATGTTTGTGCAAATCTTTGAATACATATATATGATTTATACATAACATTTTTAACTCAAATCTTTGCTTCTGGGGGTCCCTGGAACAAAGTATTTGACAAATGTTCGCTTATATATTATATATATATACAGTATATATATAATATATTATTCAAAGATCTGCATAGAGCACCCGGTGCCGCGCTATGAGCTTGTATATCTGCTATTTTTGAATAGCCAAAGAATATAGCCAAAGAAATCTAAAATGGCACAGATACTTTGCCGGTCTAAATGGGTTAATTTAAAGAAAAAGTTAAAATATGGAGATAAGAGTTTTTTTTGCCCGACAGCGAGCAACGTGATGATGGAGTGGTGCTCTGCTCTCCCCGGGTGAGAGCCACGCAGTCTATTTGTGGAGGGGGAACGACCTTGGCCATAACACCGGGAGGGAAGAGGCGATGTGGGGGAACGAAGCTGCCATTAACCTGGGCGCAGATGAGAGACACAGCAGACGCTTCCCCTCTGGTACATGATGTTTAGAATACTGAAGGAACGGAATAAGACAACACAATGACTAATCAATGATAAAGAAGATTTTTCCATTATTATTTTATTTTATTTGCAAGTGAAATATCCCTTAAATCACTTTCAACAACAAAACATTGCCATTGAATGTCATTATAGGCATTATTTTTGTTCTATTATTAAAATATAATTTAAAAAATAGTGATAATAATGATGAGGATGATGAAAATAGCCAGTAAGCTTACAATGCGTTGCACTAACATGCAAAGTAGTCAGAGGCGTGGCTATAAGGGCATTAAGTGAAAAATCGTTACGCGGCGGATAAAAGCATGACATTTGATACAGATGTCCCTTGGGTCATTCTAAAACATCCTAGAAGGGGTGCCCAAAAAAATCTTAAACAGGAAGTGAATTATGGACAAATCCAAAGTGGCCACCTAAACTGTTGACCGTTAGACTGAAAGAACGAGCCAAATCAATGGTCTTGGAGGACGGATCCAAACCCAGCCGCTCGGATTCGTGCGGCGCTTCCTATTGCTTCACCAATCAATGTCCCCGCCTCCCCTCCCCTCCCCCCTCCCCGGTCTGTGCACGGAGCACGCTGACATCACCAAATTTAGAGCGACGCCCCTCTGCACTCTGATTGGTTAAGAGATAACAAGGTCCTAAGACCATCGTTCCTGCATGGTTCGCCCAGACTTTTTTTCTTTTGTAACAAAAAAAAAAAGCATGGGTTTCCGAGGCTAGTTGACCGTTGACTCAAAAGACACCAAAAGAATCTCCAAAAAGCATACAATCTGGCACATATGTCCCTTGGGTTATCCTAAGACATCCTAGAAGGGGTGCCCAAAAAAGTCTTCAACAGGAAGTGAGTTATTGACAAAATTTAAAATGGGACGTCATAAAAGTGTATAATTTGGTACTTACATTGAGTGCTTCTTAATATATGCTAGAAGGGGTTATGTATTTGTTTGTTTGCTTGTTTATTAAACTTTTTAGGAAGGGAGCATGTTGAAGAAATTCTAAATGGCTGTTTAAACGGGGACTGCCCATAAGTCCGACATTCCATTACTCCGACTACGTGGCTTCCGCGTGCGGTTAAGGTTAGGGTTAGGGTTAGGTATAGGGTTAGTATACGTCGGAACAATGAGCCGTCGGAACAATGACATGGCACCGTTTAAACAGTTGACCACGGCAGTCTGCATATTATGCAGACTCAATACGACAGGTTATGCCGTATTTTGTAGTCTACCTTCTGTTTTCATTTCTACATCACTTATTTATTTTACTTTCTGCATTATTTTTTTTAATCTTCTTTATTTATCTAACTCTCTGCATATTCTTATTTATTCTTCTCATGTATATTCTTCTTGATCATTACTGTTTTTTGTGATTAGTGTTTAGTAACTACATGTATTCATGTGTGCCATTTTGCAATTACCAGCACATAATGCTCTGCAAGGTAACCCAGCATCCCGGCATCTACACTTTCTCGAACAGAAGGGCTCAGCTTTGCAGCCACACTTGAGTTCTCTACAAACTTTGGCAGCCTCTGGCAAGAGTGTCCATAACGGTGTCCACGAATCAGCGACTTTAATCCATCCATATTTGTCAGGAGATGGTAGAGATTGCATAGCTTTCAGGCTTCTGGACCAAATGCCAGATTGGCAAACTGCTCGATTTGAATGTTGTAGCAGTGCAGCCCGTGTGGGAGGAGTGTTTTCCATTGAGAGACTATTAAAACTTTTTTTGGCACCCTTTAAGATGCATTCAGATCACCCAAGGGACATTTGTACCAAATTTCATGTTTTATGAGATTATTTTTTATTAGTGTCTTTTGCATCATCTGTCAACACTGTATCACGGCCATTTTCAATTTAGTCAATAACTCACTTCCTGTTTCAGATAATTTCAGGCACCCCTTCTAGGATGTCTTATGATGACCCAAGGACATGTATGCCAAATTGTATGCTTTTATGAGATTCTTTAGTTGTCTTTTGAGTCAATCGACAACACTGTAGGCGGTCATTTTCAGTTTTGTCAATAACTCACTTCCTGTTTAAGATTTATTTGGGCACCCCTTCTGGGATGTCTTGGGATGACCCAAGGGACATATGTGCAAAATGTTATGCTTTTTGGAGATTCTTTTGGTGTCTTTTGAGTCAACGGTCAACAGTTTAGGTGGCCATTTAGAATTTTGTCCATAACTCACTTCCTGTTTAAGATTTTTTTGGGCACCCCTTCTAGGATGTTTTAGGATGACCCAAGGGACATCTGTAGAAAATGTCATACTTTTATCCACCGCGTAACGATTTGGACGTTTTTTGACGTTAATGCCCCCTACTATATAGAGTCGTGGATAGGGAGGAAGAGAAATAACATTTATGTTCTATATTAATTAGATTGCGTAACACTTCTACTCCACTACATCTCTGAGGCAAAAATGAAACTTTTTCATGAGTAACATTAACCAAGTTCATTGTCTAATATAGATGGTATAGGCAATAAAAGCAATCATCATACTTCTGTTAAGATTGTATTGTCTGGCCTGGTCCAGGCACCTATAGGCTCAATGTGGCCTGGGTTGGAGTCCCGATCCTGATGGCCTTTGCTGCATTCCCCATCTCTCTCCCCATTTCCTGTCAGCCTACTGTCCTATACATAAAGGCATGAAAGCCCAAAAATAAATCATAAAGGAAAAAAAAGAATGTATTATCTCTCATCTTTCCGCTAATAGAATAACAGAAAAGTATCGGTAAAGACGCGGATCATTAAGCACCCTTGAAACTTTTACCAATATCAAAAAGGAACGATGCCCATCCCTAATCCTCACACAGCGTAGAGTCAGTTGTAATCCATGTCTCAAAAGACTAACATGTAAATAGTGTAAGAGGGCGTAAGCTTTATTGGCGGTACTGATAGCCAATCAAAGTGGCCTCTGTGTTAAGGATAAAAGCTACATATTGCTTAGATCAGTGGTTCTCAAACCTCTCATGCCAAGGTTTGATTGATTAACGCACTGAATGAGTTCACTGTCCTCCAATTGAATCAAATATATGCACACATATTTATTAAAAAAAAGATCAACTGTAGATTTAGTTGACTAAAATGTTATGGTATTTAGTCAAGTACAACTAGACCAAAACTAAAACATTTCGGAAGAAAATATGTCTTGAACCAATTTTAATTAAAAACATATTTTGGGCTTGTTTTCATAGACCTAGTTCCTTATTTCTCTGGCCAAATCTGGCAACACACTCACAGGACACTGTCACAGTATAATCAAAACCTGCTGAACGCCCCTAGAAGTTATACAACTCAAATATTCACCACCATCAACCAGTGAATGGACTGTAACTGTAACAGTAGTAACAATAAATGTCAGCTCATAGAGGCTATAAAACTTGGCCACTGTGAGTGCTGGCTATTTCTGCATGTTTTTCAGAATTTCTTTCAAGGCTAGGTCCATTGAATAGAACAGCGCTACAATTTCTCTTTCTCTCACTCTCACTCACACACACACACACACACACACACACACACACACACACACACACACACACACACACACACACACACACACACACACACACACACACACACACACACACACACACTTGAAATATTTATTTATGTCCACATAATAAGAAGTACAGGATGTACAAAGGACATAAACACTGCCAGTGCAGTCAGATGAAGGGAAGACAGTTAGTTACAAGGCGCATGTAAAGCAGAGCAATGTTACATACAAAACAAAGGATGGCATACTTGTCAAACACAGCGGACAACAATCATGGGTAAAGGAAGAAACGCCTCCTCCAAATTGCGCGGCTTCCTATAATAGCTGATATTGAGCACAGAAACGGCTGGCATTAGACCGGTAGGATGTGTTGCTCAAATATTAATCAATATTGGGGTGCTGGTGTCCTAGTGGTTAAGGCGTATAATGCAGCCTGACAGGGAGTCACAGGTTTGATTCCCGAGCTTCCCACAAAAAATCCCCCCAAATAACTTTTTAATTAATAAAAAAAAAATCTCTCACTCACTCATATATTCATTGACTATTTCTCTAGCTGTAAAATGACATAGTGTGTTTAAACATGGCTGCCTGCCTTATTGAGTATGGCATACACAGTGACAAAAAAAACATAGTGCACGTATACAGTAAGGCGGGAAATATGTAATATAATAGTAATTAGCGTAGGCTTGGATGATAACATACTGCATTTGTGGTACCTTCCAAAGTTAGCACATAGTCCTTGGGCCAAACCCCAAAATCTCACATATCGCTACCACCTGGGATGGCAAATTCTAGTTGGGATTTTTTTATTCCTATACATCCCTAGATATTATTTTTGTATGATAGACCTTCCTGAGGCCCAGCTAAATTGGGGTTATCAGCTGCTAAAGTTACCACCCCCCATTGAAAAATGGCATTTTAGACACATGTGCATATCTTGGTATTGGCTCACGTTCAGGGCATATTACAATGTTTTATATTTTATGTTTGGTATCATTTTTAAGGGGACACTTTGAGCTTTCATTCGAGCCCTTTGGTGACTATGTATGATAAGTACAGTGGTCACTGGAGCTCTTCAAACCTTTAATAACCTTTTTTTTCTCACAATTTCCGCCTAAACCATATATTTTCTTTTAGTTCTGTGGCATCAAGAAACATCAGAGACACAAAACACAACAACTGGAATACTGACATGACCCTAAGGATTCAGGAAATGTATAATTTACCCATAGTATTTCATTCTGGGGTGGTCATTTTCAGCCTTATCTTAAACAAGCACTTTTTATGAGAAATAGACCGGTCAATAGGCATATAAGAAAGAGTACCACTAAACCTCCCTAAACATTGATACAAAAGGGTTTTCAATTGATTCTGGTACCTTTAGGCATGCTTGAGAACATCCCAAATATCCAGGAAAATATACTTAGCAGAAAGGCATAATTTTCAAGATGCCATCCAAGATGGTCATGCAGTTCTGGGCAAGAACCATGCAGTGTTTTGCATGCAGTACAAATATGTAATTTCTGCCTATTGTAAAAAGGAGACCACTTCTAGGAGAGGAGACTGCATCTATAGCTGTATGAGACCACTGTACTGTATCTAGAAACCACTGTACTGTATCTAGACCACCAGACTGTATCTATTGCTATCTGAGACCACTTTACTGTATCTAGAGACCACTGTATTGTGTATATATACCACTGTATATATAGTCGCCGAGATGAGAAGTCGCATGAAGACGCGCTCTCCGCGCTCCCGCTTGGAGACGCGCTCTCATGGCAACATATTTGCCAGTTTTTCACTGGATATACTCTTCATTTTCATCCTTTCGTGGACAACGGATTCATTCCTTGAATATCCACAAAATCTACACCTGATGGAGACAGAAAAGGGTAATCCACGGGAAATGAAAAACGAAAAACACTCGGACTTCTACCTACTCGACGACACTACAGAATCAAAACATCTGGGGTTTGCGGCTGGAGCTCTCCATATGCTCCTAGGCATGGACTCGACTAGAAAGTACGCGCCCCCGACAGGACGCATGGACCGAAGATTTTTAATCATCCTTTTTCTTCTCCTGTCGGGTGATATCCACGTTAATCCAGGCCCAGTTACCACCAGGCAAACTTCTGCCCGTCTGGCGAGAGAGGCAAACTTGGCCAACGAAGCTAGCGCTGCTAACGTTGCTATCGTTGCCAGCGACAACGTCGCACAACAACAGCAACTCCACGCCGCTAGCTCCCGGTCCCAACAAGCCAACGCACCCTCGGACCACTACGACACCGCAGCCGTACTCGACGCACCACGACGCGCGACGGAGAGACGCTGCGCAACGGAAGAAACCTATCCACGGACACATCTGGCGTTTCCAGGCGGCACACGGACCAGGATGGACCCCCGTGGACACAGACGAAGGCCCCCCTCAACCCCCCATCCCCCCATCCCCCAAGCCCCACAGCTGGTTGCTTACCAACAAGAACCAGACGATGCCCAACCCCCCACCCCCCCCCAACCCCCACAGATGGCCGCGTACAGCGAAACAGAGGCTTTGATGGACGCTAACACCTCAACACCCCCCTCCCCCCCCGACACTGCTCCTCTCTGTGGACTCTCAGTGGACAGACATCTTTTCATTGAACAAATGAAAAAATCGTTTGGCGTTGGCTTGCACATGATACACCTCAATGTGAATTCCCTTGTAGGAGACAAGCTAACACAAATCAAGCAGATGTTTTATGATGGTAAGGTTGACATTTTAACTTTCTCCGAAACGAAACTTGATCATACGATAGATGATACTGATATTGAGATTGAAAACTACAAACTTTTCAGAAAAGATAGGAACAGAAACGGGGGCGGCGTATGCATGTATGTACATAAAGACAATGTCTGCATCCTTCGCGAAGACCTGAATGATGCAGACATTGAAGCTGTGTGGGTCGAGATCATTTTTGAAAATGCTAAACCTGTGCTAGTCGGTACCATATACAGACCTCCTAACCAGGCTGATTTCTATGATAGACTTGATGAATGTTTAGCTAAAGTGGACAATGAGGAGACAGTACTTCTTGGTGACTTTAACACTGACATGCTCCGTAAGGAAGCGTCAGTGTTTAAGTCATTCAGGGGGTTTTGTAATCGGCACTCACTCCACCAGCTGATCACTCAGCCCACAAGGCTGTGTGTTTCCACTCAAACTATCATAGATCTCATTCTAACAACGGACAAGGACAAAATCCTCAATAGTGGTGTTTCTACCTGTGGCATATCTGATCATAACATGATCTTCTGCACCAGAAAGAAACGTAAACCTAAGACCGGTTACCACCAAACAGTCACGATCAGAGACCTCAAAAACTACAAGAGTGAGGACTTAGATCACAGACTGGAGGAACAGGATTGGTCCGACGTACTAAACAGCACACAGGTAGACGAATCTTGGCTTGGTTTCAAAACCAAATTCATTCAAAATTTGGACAGTGTGGCTCCCATGAAAACCATCAGGGTCAAAACCCGCTCGGTTCCATGGATGAATTCGGATATCCTTGCTACCATGAAAGTCAGAGACAAAAAGTGTTCTGACTATCATAAAAGTAGGATCAAACTTGCCAAAAGCTTCAATAAAGGTCTCGAATCCCACATAGCAAAACTCAAAAAAGAGAAAAACATGCTAAGAAACAAGGTTAATGGCATGCTGTTGTTAGCAGAAAAAAGCTACCTCGATGGCAAAATTGAGGAAAATCAAAACAAACCACGTGAGCTCTGGAAGCTATTCAACAACCTACTAGGCTGCAGCAAGAAATTGAAAACCAGGTTTACAAACATAAACCTCAAGGTGAATGACACTCTCATTTCATCCAAACGGGAAGTGAGTAAAATCCTCAACATATTCTTCACGACCGTGGCCTCAGAGTTAGTTGAAAAACTACCCCCTCACTCTGGGAGTCATGGTGGAGAGTATGTTGATTCATTTTACGATAAACAGGGTGTACGCAAAGATGATTTTAAACTCTCCCCTGTGTCAACAGATGAGGTGTTTAAAAAATTGAGTGCACTCCAACAACACAGAGCCACAGGTCCCGACAACATCCCCGCTAAATTTCTAAAAGACTCAGCCGCCTCCATTGCCCCAATCATTACCCACATAATAAACCTCTCCATCATACAGGGACGGGTCCCTAACGACTTCAAAAAAGCAAGAGTGACCCCTCTGTACAAAAAAGGAAACCAATTAGACCCTGGCAACTACCGCCCTATTTCTATTCTTAGCTCCATCTCGAAAGTCATGGAAAAAATAGTCTATGAACAGGTTGATAAGTACCTTGCCGAAAAAAATCTAATTTACGAATTCCAATCTGGTTTCAGAACAAACCACTCCACTGACACATGCCTTCTCTATTTGAACGACTCTATCAAACAAGATGTCGACAAGGGCAAATATTGCGGCATGGTCATGCTGGACCTCCAGAAGGCTTTTGACACCGTTAATCACCCAATTATGATCAATAAGCTCAAAGCAATAGGCTTTGATGACACGTCGGTGAACTGGATGAGATCCTACCTGGAAGGGAGGGAGCAAGTGGTGGAAGTAAACGACACCCAGTCCCCTCCCCTCCCAGTGACTTGTGGTGTTCCTCAAGGAAGCATACTAGGACCACTACTGTTCCTGATATATGTGAATGATATGTCCTCAGCTTGCGACTGCAAACTGTTCCTGTTCGCAGATGACTCGGCTCTGCTGGTCTCGGACAGGGACAGGCTGCAGGTTGAGAAAACTCTCAGCACTGAACTCAACAAGATCTGCATCTGGCTCTCCGACAACAAACTCTCATTACACCTGGGTAAAACTGAATCCATCCTCTTTGGGTCCAACCCTAACCTTAGAAAGGCTGAGAGTTTCACGATCAAAGTGGGTGAAAATGTTATCACAAGAAAGGAGGAAATTACCTACCTGGGTTCCATCTTGGAGGCAAACCTCTCAGGTGACAAAAACGCTGAAAAGACGATCAAAAAGGTCCACAAAATAACACGGAGGATGTGGAGGCTTGTTCGTGAAGTCAGTAAGAATACTCTGAAGATTCTTGTAGGGGCCCTCATACAAGGTCATTATGATTATGCATGCACTTCGTGGTATCACAACACCTCCAAGGCCCTAAAAACAAGGCTCCAAACATCCCAAAACAAACTTGTAAGGCTACTTCTTGGCCTCAATTACAAAGCCCATCTAACCCATGCCCATTTTGCTAGGCTTGGATGGCTTAGGGTTGAGGACAGAGTACAGCAACTTGCTATGGGCCTGGTCTTTAAGATACACCACAACATTGGGATCCCCCTGTATTTGTCAAAATACTTCCAAAATGTTAATCAAGTCCATGATCATAACACCAGAGGCAGCTCCACAAACCATGTTCAACCCAGATTTGGCACAACAAAGGGAATGAACTCTTTCTCATGCTATTCATCTAAAATGTGGAATGCCCTACCAAAAGGAGTAAAGGAGTGTAAAACCCTACTTACTTTCAAAAATGCCCTAAAGATACACCTTCAGGAGGCTGCAATTCAAAAATGGCCCCTGTCCAAGTCCTAACCTACCCCATGTCCTAACCTAACCTACCCCCCCCCCCTCTCTTTCTTTTTTGTACATATTTTTCACCCTTCATACTTCATACCAGTAACCTGTAAACTGATTGTATGACATTCTGTATAGTAGTGTGTATATCTGTCTGTCTCTTATATGTCAACATGATTTGTGTGCATGGGGATCTCATCTTAAACAAGCTACGTGCTTAACTGAGCTATCCAGTTTAGTAGACCTTGTATTGCGAATTTGTACTTCCATGTACTGTTATGTACTGCCATGTACTGTTCTCATGTCTTACTAAATAAAGTACATCAATCAATCAATGTACTGCATCTATTGCTATATGAGACCACTATACTGCATAGATAGCTATATGAGACCACTGTATTGTGTATATATACCACTGTACTGCATCTATTGCTATATGAGACCACTGTACTGCATCTATAGCTACTATATGAGACCACTGTATTGCATCTAGACCACTGTGCTGCATCTATATCCCACTGTACTGAATCTATAAACCACTGTACTGCATATATAGACCATTGTACTGCATCTAAAGACCACTGTACTGCATCTATAGACTAGCTACTGTATCTATAGACTGCTGTACTGTATCGATAGACCACTGTAGTGCATCTGTAGACCATGTAGTGCATCTGTAGACCCCTGTCGTGATCTGTAGACCCCTCTAGTGTGTCTGTAGACCCCTCTAGTATGTCTGTAGACTACTGTCGTGATCTGTAGACATCTCTGGACACCGATACTGCATCTGTAGACCCCTCTACTGCATCTGTAGACCACTCTAGTGCATCTGTAGACCACTCTAGTGCATCTGTAGACCACTCTAGTGCATCTGTAGACCCCTCTACTGCATCTGTAGACTACTCTAGTGCATCTGTAGACCACTCTAGTGCATCTGTAGACCACTCTAGTGCATCTGTAGACCCCTCTACTGCATCTGTAGACCACTCTAGTGCATCTGTAGACCCCTCTGCTGCATATGTAGACCACTCTAGTGCATCTGTAGACCACTCTAGTGCATCTGTAGACCACTCTAGTGCATCTGTAGACCACTCTAGTGCATCTGTAGACCCCTCTACTGCATCTGTAGACCACTCTACTGCATCTGTAGACCCCTATACTGCATCTGTAGACCCCTCTACTGCATCTGTAAACCCCTATACTGCATCTGTAGACCCCTATACTGCATCTGTAGACCCCTATACTGCATCTGTAGACCCCTATACTGCATCTGTATATCACTGTAGTGCATCTGTAGACCCCTCTACTGCATCTGTAGACCCCTCTACTGCATCTGTAGACCACTCTACTGCATCTGTAGACCCCTATACTGCATCTGTAGACCACTCTACTGCATCTGTAGACCACTCTACTGCATCTGTAGACCACTCTAGTACATCTGTAGACCCCTCTACTGCATCTGTAGACCACTCTACTGCATCTGTGGACCACTCTACTGCATCTGTAGACCACTCTACTGCATCTGTAGATCACTCTAGTGCATCTGTAGACCACTTTAGTGCATCTGTAGACCACTCTACTGCATCTGTAGATCACTGTACTGCATCTACCGAGCCTTTGTGGCGACATAGTCATGTTAAATGTGCTTTATATATACATGTTTAAAGCTGTGTTGAGTTGAGATGCAGTATAGTGGTCTATAGATACAGTACAGTGGTCAATGTATGTGGTCTATAGATGCAGTACAATGGTCTATACATGCAGTACATTAGTTTATAGATTCAGTACAGTGGGATTGGATGCAGCACAGTGGTTTATAGATTCAGTACAGTGGGATATAGATGCAGCACAGTGGTCTAGATGCAATACAGTGGTCTCATATATGCAGTACAGTGGTCTCATGTAGCAATAGATGCAGTACAGTGGTATATATACAATACAGTGGTCTCTAGATACAGTAAAGTGGTCTCATATAGCAATAGATACAGTGCGGTGGTATATATACAATACAGTGGTCTCTAGATACATTAAAGTGGTCTCATATAGCAATAGATACAGTGTGGTGGTCTAGATACAGTACAGTGGTTTCTAGATACAGTACAGTGGTCTCATACAGCTATAGATGCAGTCTCCTCTCCTAGAAGTGGTCTCCTTTTTACAATAGGCAGAAATTACATATTTGTACTGCATGCAAAACACTGCATGGTTCTTGCCCAGAACTGCATGAGATAGGCATACATTTGGCATGTCTGTACAGGAGAGGCTTGTAGGAATCCATGTAACCCATTTTCATTCACATATATTGAGTTGACAGCTCAAGGGACCATTTGGAAAATGGTGATGGTCGTTTTTCCCTCGCCAAAATGTTGTCTTAACTTTGAATCATTAGGTATTTAGCCCCCTTCCAAGGTAGCATGACAAGGTTGGTCCCATTGGAAACCTGAGGTTGTCTGGAATCAAATGGTATCTCTATATTTGGGCTATGTCTAAATTTGAGTGTTCCACACTCGCCGGCGTTCCAGCCAGCCATCCCGCAGGTCTCATAGGGTTAATAAAACATTGAAAAAAACACACTTGGGACCACTTTATTTCTTGGGATCATCAAAATCCCAATATTAGAGGTCCTATGGATGCCAAAAATCAAAACTAGAAAAAAAAAAAAGCAGTCGCGCGTGGACCCCTCCTAGGGCCTCTACTACTTCAGCTTTGATTCCTGAAAAAACTGCTCCACCACCAAATAGGCCACACCCACTTCATCAACTACTTTAATTGGACACAGGTTTGTTTAATTTATAAAAAAAAAGGAGCAGTGTGATGTCCAAAAAGTGTGTTATATAACTTTTAATATGTTGTTGGCTATGAATGAAAATCCGCCTATAGAGAAAAATAACAACATGTCAAAAAATATAAAAAGCTGCTCCTATGGAAAGTCTATCATATTTTTATTTACTTATATTGGCCCAAAAAACAATTTAGTATAGGTAAGGTTTTGCCAACTTAGTGGTAGCGATATCTCGTCTGGCCCAAGGACTAACAGGAAAAGAGGAAGTATATAGGCCTACATAATCATACTGACATATAGACTACATATGCTTGCGTGCATCGTGCATGCATACATTGTGACAGTATGACCACACTGTCAATGTTCTGTGCTGTACATGGCACATGCCTATAAGGGTGCACACTTGGTAGGTAGTGTATGGACAGAAACAGAAACGACAACAGACTTTAGAGTTTTTATTTATTTAGGAACGCTATCACAATAACAAATCACAATCATCTCTCTCTCACCCTGGCTCTGCTCTGGAGCCTAAAAGAGTTGGGGTTCAGCTCTTTAGGCTTCCAAAGACACACACCTGTAGCCAACGACTGATTGGGGCCAAATTGGGCCAAACCAACTCCAATTGTCTGTGGACAAGGGTTTGAATGTGTGCAAGAGGGACACTGGACACTGAAAGGAAAGTTAAACTATGAGTCTAAATGAAATGTACATACTTTATTGTTGTGCTAGTTTATTTCTAGTGAACAGAAATGACAACATATATATTGTAGATCACCCTGATTATTTGGTCTGTCTGGTGGGAGGGGCCATGGGGTATATAAGGGGTGAGCTGTTTTTGATGACAGTCAACTGTTGGTCTGACAGGGTGTTCAGGAGCTGCCACTGTCTCCAAGAGGTGAAGTTTTGTTTAGTTCTATTTAGTTAAAAAACATGGTCTCCTTTTGTTTTTGCTACTTTATGCATGACGCTTGGGGGGGAAATAAACAATGTTAAACTCTGCCAATCTATGTGCCTTGCCATCCTTTGGTTATGTCTGGTCATCTTAAGATTAAGACTTACCCGAGGCAGCGGTGTGACATATGCATACATAAATCTACCCACATGCACTCCAATATTATTATAGGCTACTAATCTATATACTGCAGTGCACATTGTAAGAAATAGGCCTACACATAATGGCCAATATCACCCAAATATACACACATTTAAGATGTACGAACACAAATGTCAATTCATTATTCTTAAAACATTAGAGGAGTTGTCTAATAAAACTGTCCCACTATAATCCTTTCTATACTGTGTTTTGTCTGGTATTATTTCATGGATGTTATCGTTCTTAAATAATAGAGACACTGGAGGACCTTTTGAAGTCAATACTCTTGGATTGAAACGACACTGAATGTTGCATTGTAATAGCCTAAACCATCCCAGAATTCATGCAACCGTGATGGTTTACCAGGCTAGTATGCTAATGCTGCAGTAATCTACAGTACAGAAACACACACAGACGGCCAAACTCTGCTCTTTCCATGAAAGTTCCCTGAAAAGTCAGTTCCCCCCCTTTTCTGGCCTGAATTAGCATTGTTTGAATTTACACAATTTCACACCACCATTTTCCACCTGGCAAATGTCCCACTTTCTCCATGAAACGGTTTGGTTTTCCCACTGATTTGCCTATAAATTGCCAATGGCAGGCCCATTGAAGTTCCCTTATGTCGCATCTGTAACTGCTTCTCCGCGTCATTTTCTGTCCGTCCCTTCCTCTTCCTCCCCCAGGTCAGCCGGAGGTCCGGTCCACACGTGTCCCCACCTCTCCACCCGACCTCTCCGCCAGCCAGCCAGCCAGCCAACCACACAACGGCCCCACCAAGCACCACCGCCACACCCTCAACAGCCGTGGGGCCCCCTGACACCCCAGCAAGAAGCTGTAGTCCATCACCTCTCCATCACCTCCCAGAGCAGCAAGATAACCAACGGTTCACAGATGCCCACGGAGGGAACCAGATGGTGAGACATATTCATTACTTAAAGGAGTAGTTCACCCAAAAAATGACCTATTTTCTATCAATTACACACCCCATGAAGCTTTGAATTCATGGAGATTTTTTTTTGTTTTTGTCTCATTCCTAAGCCAATCATTCGATGACCGGCAGAGTCTCCGGTAGGAGAGTTGCAGAGTCTGTGTCTGTGTGTAATAGATACAAAATAAGTATTTTATTTTAAACTTCAGATTCAAGTGTCCCATGCATAGGCCTACAACTGTAAATTCTATTGTTCAGTCCTTCTGGCTGGGATCTGTCGCTTAACAAACATAGTCTTGGAGTTCTTGGTATTGGATTTCCAAAAGTCCTCCATACACTGTAGCTGGTATATGCCGGTCCTAATTAAAACCTTAATTGCCTACTATAGCCTATTGCCCTCCTGCGCAGCGCAACAAACACAACACAGACACACAAAGGCTGCATCGCAGCAGTAGCTACAATGAAGGATAAAGCCAGGGCGTCATCTTCAGATATATTATACTCATATCGCACAAACATTACAACATGTCACACAATGACATCATTCATCAATTCGTTGCAATGAGCGAGTTGCTACAATCTGTAAAAGCCTTTGGAACCGACGTGGATATTATCCCATTAAGACCGGGAAAGCATCTGTGTCATCATAGATTTTAGCGTCACTTTGTGCCGCGCTATGAGCTTGTAGATCTGCTATTTTTGAAAAATATTGAAAATGTGAACAAGTCTTTGAAATATGCAAACATTTTTAACTCAAAACTTTGCTTCTGAGGGTCCCTGGCACAACATATGTTGTGATGGAGGTTCACGGCCAAAGACATATAATTTTGGGGGTCCTTGACATGAAAAGGTTTCAGAACCACTGATTAATAGCAACGTACGTTTTTCAGAAAACTGTTAGGATTTAGAAGACATTTTTAGAATCGACCTCAGGTCTTAATGGGTTATACAAGCGCCTCTGTCATGGAGAGAGCGCTACTGGAGCAAGTGATTGAAGAAACGAACTTGGTGAATCGTTGCAGGCAAGTTATACTTGCTTGGCATCTTGAAAACAGTAAACATGACAGTAACAAAATAAATAAATCAGATTATGCAGGGCTACTGAATGTTGAATGAGATGCAAAGCCCGAAGCAAGCTCAAGCCTAGTTGGTTTATACTCTGTAGTAACACAGTGTTCACGTACTGTACCAAAATGAGCAGATGTACAAGCGTACCCTATAGTATTGGTTCTCAAAGTGGGGCCCGGGGACCCCCAGGTGTCCTTTGGGGGGTACCAGGAGGTCCCCAGCAAAATGTGTTAATAAAGCGTCACAATCATTTCAACCCCTTTATCCATATTTTATACTATGGCTATTAAAAAATTGCAGATAGACAAGCTCGAGCTTGTAGATCTGCTATTTTTTGAAAAATCTTGAAAATGTGTCAGAATGTTTGAATATATCTTTAAAGCCAGCCATGTGTAACTCAAATCTTTGTTTCTGGGGGTCCCTGGAACAAAATATTTTGAGATGGGGGTCCGTGGGCAAATGCATATTATTTTGGGGGTCCTTGACATGAAAAGGTTTGAGAACCACTGCTCTATACACCCAATTTTCACCTAAGAGATTTGGTGTGTACAGGGGGGGAAAGAGTGCATCAAGTACATAGCCGGTCAAGTACTAAGTATAGAGTCAATTCATCACTAAGTTTGAGATCGAGGGTTAAGTGGTTAACCCATTAAGACCTGAACGCCGATTCTACGAAGGCCTTCTAAATCAGTGGTTCTCAAATGTTTTCGTGCCAAGGACCCCCAAAATGATGTGTATTTGGGCCACGGACCCTGAAAATGTTTCCCGCCATGCAGGGACCTCCAGAAGAGAAGATTTTTGTAAAAAAAATGCATCATTCAACATTTTCAAAAGTAGCAGATGCACAAGCTTGCAGTGAGCTTGTAGATCTGTTATTTTTGGAACCACTGTTCTAAACCACTGTTTTAAATCCCAAGAGTTTTCTGAAAAACGTATGTAAAATCTAAAATGACACAGATGCTTTCCCCGTTTTAATGGATTAAACAGGATGTCTCTTCCACTTGCTTCTGTTATAATCCTCCCATTATGTGATGCAACGTCTCCCCTTTACTTGCTTTCACATTTCAATTCCAATTCTCAAAGTTTGTCACAAATAACACAATTTGCATAACATTTTATAACATGCTGAAGCCTTTTGCTTTTGATTAGAGTCGGGGGGTGAAAATAAATCCCCTCAATCGCATTTTGTTCCCCTTGTGAATATCAACATCATACACTTGCTGTTTACACAGCTTTTATTTGCATGCATCTCCAAACATTCTTGCAACTCAAATTAGACTGGGCACACACATCTGCTCAAATTAAATATAATTATAATCCATCCTTGTGAAGATCTCCTAAATTATGCACTCCCTCTTTCACCCATTTTCTCCCTAAGAATAGTGTTCTTTCCCATGCAAATGTCGGGATTATTCCATACAGATGCACTACATAATGCACGATACATGTATGGGAGATTCCTTTGTCATTTTGTGCATACCGTGCTGTACCTTCCTGGAATGGTCCAAAAATAGCATTGATGTCCTGCCCAGATTTTTTAGGTAAGACTTGGCGATGGTTTTACATGTGCCGTTAACCCATTAAAACTACGAAAGCACCTGTGTCATTTTAGCTATATAGATATATATATATAGCACATTGGTTTGCCATTCAAAAATAGCAGATATACAAGTTCACAGTGCCGCACTGCAAGCTTGTAGATATGATATTTTTGAAAAATCTTGAAAATATCATTTTTAACTCAAATTTTTGCTTCTGGGGGTCCATGGAACAAAATATTTTTGAGATTGGGGTTGGCGGCCAAATGCATATCATTGTGGGGGTCCTTGACATGAAAAGGTTTTGAGCACCACTGATATAGAACCATAGGTTGTTCAGAAAACCGTTCGGATTTAGAAGGCATTTGTAGAATCGGCCTCAGGTCTTAATGGGTTAATTTGTAACAGAACTGGGTCAGCGAATCAATCCATTGATCAGTCAGTCAATCAAATCTGATGTATACATTTAAAGAACAGTATATGAGACATCACACAGAATTGATCATTATTACATGCAAACTAGAAAGGTACTCACTACCGCAGGAGGCATACCGTTGATGTAGGCAGTGACATTTCTACCTGCAGCGATGAAAGCGTGATTACCAGTTGCATGGGGGTTGTAAGGGTCCATTTGGAACCCCCGCAAGGTACCCCAATGGTCCCTGCACCCCATTTTGATAACCATTGGTCTATACCACTGGTTCTCAAACTTTTTCATGTCAAGGACCCCCAAATTAAGACTTATTAGCCCGCGGAACCCCATTTCAAAAGGTATGCCAGGGACCCCCATTAGAGAAGACTTTTTACGGCTCTAGCAGTGATTCTCAACCTTTTTAATTTCAAGGACCCCCAGTTTGACATGCATTAGGGCTACAGACCCCCATTTAATGGCATTTCTATCACTTGGACCGCAATTTCTAATGTAATTAATGTCAATTTAACTCTGAGAGTGTACAAATGGAACCAAATGGACCCTGCCACTCAAGTGTCTCTACAAAGTAAGATTGTTCATGCCTTGTGTCAATTATGTTTGTATCACCAGTCAATCAAAGTTTGAACTGGTTGTGCACACCAAGAAGAAAAAATGATATATAACATTTCACTGGTGGAGGTGCTGGTAGGCAAGATATGAAGACAAAGAAACGCCCGGTGCTTCTCTCACGTAGGGACTGACATATGACCATTTACATGTAGTGTACACATACAGTAGTGACACACACCATCACTGGCCAGGGTCAATCTCTTGCGCTCTATTCACTTGATACCTACAGCAAACACAGCCATCATCCAGGGACTAGTGATGCTCCAGAGCACTACATGATCCCTCCCAAAGCAACCAATCATCTTCCTTCTCCACCACCAGCCCTCCTGCTCTCATCCTTCTCTCTCTCTCTCTCTCCCTCTCTCTCTCTCTTTCTCTAACCCCCCCCCCCCCCCCCTCCTGTAGGATTATCTTCCTCAAGCCCCAATCATACTTCGCCGGCGGTGTCTTGTGCCGCAAATAGCCGACCTGCAGGCTCACAAGGCGCTGCGTCCGTGCGCTTGCAGGTCGGCTATTCTCGCACGCGATGCCTCCGTGCGACGGAGCTTAAATTAGGCATCGCTCTTCCATCACGGGCAGGGAAAAATGGTCAGCTTTGCACGGCAATTGTGCTTTTTGTGGCGCTTTTGTGTGTCGTCGCACAATATTGTGTGTCACAGACGCACACACACACACACACACACACACACACACACACACACACACACACACACACACACACACACACACACACACACACACACACACACACACACACACACACACACACACACACACACACACACACACATTGTGTGTGTGTGTGTGTGTGTGTGTGTCTTGCAAACCAAGACATTGGTTTGCACAATTTTCAATTGGATTACAGCGGTCTAGCCCCGGCTCAGTGTTTTTTTTTTTCCCCATGTAAAGAACATAGGAGGCTTTTTGCAATACATGGTGACACTGATTGAATTACCTCTGAGAGCCTGTAAGAATATTATATTATAGTGTATAGACTGTACCCGTGCCTACAGTGCTGTACACACCACTGCTGTCGGATGCATGTGCGCCACAATGCATACGCACTCACACTGCTCTGTGTGTGTGTGTGTGTGTGTGTGTGTGTGTGTGTGTGTGTGTGTGTGTGTACCAAATGTCCCCACAAGTGTAGTAGCCTTTGAGGAATTGACATTGTGAGGGGAGTTAGATTTACAATTAGGAATAGATTCAGGTTAGGATTAGGAATGGACATTTAGAGGTTTGATGTTATTGGTTGCTGTGACACGTTGTGAGCTTGTAGATTGGCTATTTTTTCGGCCTTAAGCTGTTGATGTCCTCATATGTATAGTAATACAAACAATTGTGTGTTTGTGCATGTGTGTGCGCGTGTGCGTGTGTATGTGAGTGTGACGTGCGTGCGTGCGTGTGTGGATAAATGATCTGCTGAACCGTGTAATAATGACTCACCCAGGTTAGCGCGCTACCGCGGCCCCTCGTTGATTCATGCCGTCACAACGGCGACATCCATGTTCTTCATTTCTCATTCTTTTTCACGTTGCTAACCTCCCAGCGCGGCAGATTGTCTGGTGCTGCCCCCAGGCCCACGCCCGATGTAATATATAGATAATACAGCCCACATAAATAACGTTTTCTTGAACCTCAATGATGAGTCTCTGCA
The DNA here is from genome assembly GCF_963454915.1 of Gymnoscopelus microlampas. NCBI lineage: Eukaryota > Metazoa > Chordata > Actinopteri > Myctophiformes > Myctophidae > Gymnoscopelus > Gymnoscopelus microlampas. The sequence goes on along the minus strand of NC_139960.1, from coordinate 35,581,966 downwards.
GCCATTTGGATTGTACTGTATGTTGCTTTTCCATGTTGCATGGTTTTGTGTGTGAACCCCAGGAAAACTAGTAGTGGCCGCGGCATAGGAAGCTAATGGGTATCTGGATAAAGAATACATCTTGCGCGCCTCCTTACCCCTTATGCCTAAACTTGTTAAGCAAAATATTTAAAATAGCCGATCTACAAGCTCAGAAAAAAATAGTAAAAAAATGCCTAAAAGGTTTAGGCATAAAGGTCGATGCATACTACACTTTTAGTAACTAAATAAATTCGGTTCGGCAACCCATCCCGAACCAATTTAATTTCGGCACTATAAGGTACTATGCATCTGCCTCTAGGGATAGGTAGGATAGGGCCCATCAGCAATGTCATGTTGAATGTGAGTGATGTTTTGAACGTGACACCCTGTAAATCTATATTATCTATAAATTCACAAAACTTGTCTTGTCAGCCTATATGCCTGTATGTCTGGCACAACTCGGTGCTAGACAACGTTGCCCTCAAGAATGTTTTTGAAAACATTTGAAGTGAGAAATAGATGCAATAACCGAAAAGTGATTCTATTTGATCCACGAAACTTCCTTGTTTATCGTGGCACAACAACGCAAGAATACTAATCTTCATCACGTTATCTTGGGTTTTTAAATGACGGTGAACGGGTGGATTTTGAATGACGGAAATGTCCGTCAATGGCAGTGAATGTGTTAACATACTTGTAACATGTAATTTTGTCCAGATTGGACAAAACTGCATTCATTAAAGGAAAGTTGCATAGCGGCACTTTAATTAACTTTAATTAACTAAGTCAACATGTTGTTGACTTAGGTCAAAAACATGTGATTCTAGCATCCTATGTGGGGAACAGTCAGTCCTATATGCCACATGGAACATCCTATACCATTCATGTGATACTAAACATGTGTTTTCTTCTATACAAAGTACCATGCGTGCACAGAGAGAGGCCTTGAGTTGAACAGACAACAATCTAGACAAAAACATTTTTTGTCTTGCAAACTCTTACGTGTGCTTATGGTTCCATCAAGAAAAATCAATGTTACTGTGCATGTGCCTACAATACGTGTCATAGGTCTTTGTGTGTGTTTTGTGTGGGCTTTCGCAGCTGTCGCAGTTGTCTTCAACTCCGCACAAACTTATTGCACCTCCATGCACAACTTTTAACCATGGATTTAGATTCCTCACCAGTGTGTTTGTTTGTGTGTGCGTGCCTGCGTGCATGCTGTGTGCATTAGCATCCAGCATTATGCTCCATATGTTTGCTAGATGAACAGATTGTTTATACTCCTCTCTATTAGTTGGCGAAACTCTGAAGTTACATTGGCGTGCGTTTTTGTTCAGACAAAGTTCACAACAGCTTGGTGATTGAATAAGGTCAGGTCCCTGCTTTGGGTCTTGAGCTCGGGTGCAATACGTTAGTCCGACAGACCATTCCTCCGACAGCGCATGCCTCCGACGTTTACTATACTAACCCTATACCAAACCCGAACCCTAACCCTAACCGCACGCGGATGCCACATAGTCGGAGTAATGGTCTGTCGGACTAACGTATGCCCCCCCTTGAGCTCCATAGCTTTACAATTAGGGCTACTAATAAAAATTAAAATGTATTAACGGTACTAGTTTGTACTGTACTGTTAGGTGATCTATTTAAGGTAGCTATTTCCATTTGTCAGTGAAGCAACACAAGGTGGTCAGTTCACTGTAGCCTTCTCTCTGAATGAACACATTTTAGATATCGTTGCTGTCGGGCAGAAACCTTATCTTCATACTCTAACTTGTTGTGTTTTTTCGTAAATGAATACCCTACTTGATCATACTACAGTGTCACACAAAAGCATCAAAAGTACGCGCCACGTTTCGAGCTTGTAGTTTTGAATTTGAGTCCTGAAAAGTTACAGTTTTGGACATAATGAAGTTTCCACCCGACAGCAACGATATACTTGAACTGTGATCCCGCAGGGGTCTATATACATTAAGCCAGGTATCCTCCTTTCCCTCTACACCATATCCGATGCAACGTGTCGCAAACTTGAAGGGTTCAAATTGTTAACGTTCATTTCATGAATATTATCAACTACAATGCTAATTTCATGAGTTGACATTCCCTGGTTTGATGTCTCCATACGAGAAGTGTGTAGCCAGTGGTGGAAGAAGTACTCACATTTTTACTTGAGTGAAAGTATCAATACCACCATGTAGAAATACTCTGTTACAAGTAAAAGTTCGGTATTCAAAATTTACTTTAGGAAAAGTATCAAATGTAAAGGCAGAATGTCCCATTTCGCAAGTTTCCAAATGTATAAAATTCTTTGAAAATAGCAGATCTACAAGATCAGAAACAACAGAAGTCTCGCTAGACGAGATTGAAATCTCGAGATTGAAATCTCGTCTAGCGAGACTTATTATTATTATTATTATTTTTTTTTTTGGTTGCATAGTGTTCTGTCACTATGAACGTCAGATCTCTAAAAAAAAAAAAAGCTAGTCAAATATGCAATCTAGCGCAAGGCCTATTGGCGCACGTTTTAAGCTGTGGCGGACCCGGGATGGAGTTTGAGTTTGACATTTTTCTACTGTACCATCATCGTAAGATATCATAACGTCATAGAAAAGGTAAGAAAACTTTAGTCCAAAATTCACCTTTAAGTACAGTACTAGAGTAAATGTACTTAGTTACTTTCCACCACTGAGCGTAGCTTCTGGTTTGGAATGACGTGATTGGCTCTCGCTATATACAGTATGTGACATACCGTGTTTACCATAAAGTGCTGGCCTCTGCAGCAATATTGACGCAAAAGAGCTTTATTTTGATTTAACAGTTACTGTAGCCTACCTAATTCAGAATTAACATTTTAGAAACTTGTTCTGGAAATGCACAGACTATCTGGGGCTCTCTCTTTCTCTTTCCCTCTCTCCTCTGCCTTCTGTACTTCTCTCTATCTCTCTCTCTCTCATCTTGGTCAGAGTCAGCCATTATCCACTCAGCTCATCTAGGACTCCTGGAGCCAGCTCGGTGGAAAAAAAACTAAAACAGCAGCACAGTCAAATTAGTCTCACCGGAGAATCAATAGAGCTTTTGTTTCAGGGACAAACATTGTGCTCTCTCACCTTTCTCCCCCTTTTTTCCACCTCTCCCTCCCTTTCTCTCTCTTTGTTTTATTGTCCACTCATTCTTTGTTTCCACCATTGTGGCCTCTCCCCTTGTTTTACTGTTGTTTTATGATAGAGGGTGGTTGAAAAGTTTCTTTCTTTCTTCCTAAACTTCTGTCCCTCATGTTTTTTTAATTACATTCTGTGTGTGCAAGCACTGCTCTGTTATGGTTTCTCTCTCTCTCTCTCTGTGGTATCTTCCTCTGTCCTTTCCACATCCTCGCTGTCATTCCATTCAGA